>NC_045986.1:0-85128 GCF_010909765.2 Amblyraja radiata | reverse complement strand
TTGGATGGTTGTTTGTCAGGTTGGAGGCCAGTGACAAGTGGGGTGCCACAGGGATGTGTGTTGGGTCCACTGTTGTTTGTCATGTACATCAATGATCTGGATGATGGTGTGGTAAATTGGATTAGTAAGTATGCAGATGATACTAAGATGGTGGGGTTTTGGATAATTAAGTAGATTTTCAGTGTCTACAGAGAGATTTATGCCAGTTGGAAGAGTGGGCTGAAAGATGGCAGATGGAGTTTAATGCTGATAAGTGTGAGGTGCTACATCTTGGCAGGACAAATCAAAATAGGACGTACATGGTAAATGGTAGGGAATTGAAGAATACAGATGAACAGAGGGATCTGGGAATAACTGTGCACAGTTCCCTGAAAGTGGAATCTCATGTAGATAGGATGGTAAAGAAAGCTTTTGGTGTGCTGGCCTTTATAAATCAGAGCATTGAGTATAGAAGTTGGGATGTAATGTTAAAATTGTACAAGGCATTGGTGAGGCGAATTCTGGAGTATGGTGTACAATTTTGGTCGCCTAATTATAGGAAGGATGTCAACAAAATAGAGAGAGTACAGAGGAGATTTACTAGAATGTTGCCTGGGTTTCAGCAACTAAGTTACAGAGAAAGGTTGAACAAGTTAGGGCTTTATTCTTTGGAGCGCAGAAGGTTAAGGGGGGACTTGATAGAGGTCTTTAAAATGATGAGAGGGATAGACAGAATTGACGTGGATAAGCTTTTCCCACTGAGAGTAGGGAAGATTCAAACAAGGGGACATGACTTGAGAATTGAGGGACTGAAGTTTAGGGTTAACATGAGGGGGAACTTCTTTACTCAGAGAGTGGTGGCTGTGTGGAATGAGTTTCCATTGAGGGTGGTGGAGGCAGGTTCGTTTTTATCATTTAAAAATAAATTGGATAGTTATATGGACGGGAAAGGAATGGAGGGTTATGGTCTGAGCGCAGGTATATGTGACTAGGGGAGAATACGTGTTCGGCACGGCCTAGAAGGGTCGAGATGGCCTGTTTCCGTGCTGTCATTGTTATATGGTTATTATATGGTTATATGGCGTGACTGACGTATAATGAAATAATGGGTCACCAGGGCATATATTCGCTGGAATTTTGAAGGATGAGAGGGTGTTTTAAAGAATCATATATAATTCTTACAGGATTATACATGGCAGATGATGGAAATATGTTCCCGCTGTCGGGGGAGTCCTGAACCAGGGGTAACAGCTTACGAATTAGGACTGATACCAGTAAAGACATTTTTAACCAAGAAGGATGAAAATATGTGGAATTCTCTGCCACAGAAAGCAGTGGAGGCCAATCCACTGGATGTTTTCAAGATAGAGTTAGATTTAGCTCAAGGCTAAGGGTATCAAGGGATATGAGGAAAAACAGGAACTGGTACTGATTTTGGATGATCAACCATTATAGTATTGAATGGCAGTTCTGTCTCAAAGGGCCGAATGGCCTACTGCACCTATTTTCTTTGGTTCTTTATTTCTAACTTTCTAGTCAGGAAAATGTAGGTAAACTGTTGACGATGAATGCAGCTAGATACGCAGGGCAAAATGGCCTGCATCACAGAGTACTTAAGGACGTGGCCCTGGAAATCGTGGATGCATTGGTGATCATTGTCCAATGTGCTATAGGCTCTGGATCAGTTCCCGTGTACTGGAGGGGAACTAATGTAACGCCAAAGTTTACGAAAGGATGGAGAGAGAAAACAGGGCATCATAGACATTTAGCCTGACATCGGTAATGGGGAACATGTTTGAGTCCCCTCTCCCTCTCCCCACTACCTCTTTCCCTCATTCGCCCCCACCTCCAATCTCTACCACCCCTCCATCACCCCCTCCCCACCCTCTACCCACTTTCCTCCTCCATCTCCATGTCCCTCTACACCCGCGACTACGATGCCCTCCCCCCCTCCCTTCCCTTCCTCCCTCACCCACCCTCTCCCTTCCACTCCCGTGTCCCTTGCCCTACCTCTCCACCTAACCCTCCTCCACCTTCGCATCCTCCTCCCATTGTCTCTCCCTCTCATAACCTCCCTGTTCCAACTACTCTCCCTCTGCCCCTCTACTCTCTCAATCCCCTTCGCCTCTTCGTAAGGCACTCCCTCTATCCCCTCCCACTGACTTCTTCTCCCCCTTCCTCACAATGCCCTTTCCCCTCCCTCCAGCCCCCTTCCTCCGTAAATTGTTCCCCCTCCCCCAGCCCCCTCCCACTCCCTCTCCTTCTCCCCCGACCCTATCTCTCACCCCCTGCCCCTCCAACTCCCTCCCCCCTCCCCCCCTCCCTCTACGCCGCCCCCTCCCTCTCCCCCTCCACTCCCCCTCCACTTCCCACACTCCTCCCTCTTCCACTTCCTGCCCCCCTCCCCCTCCCACCCCACCCTGACACCCTCCTCCTCCCTCCCCCCCTCTCCCCCCCTCTCCCAAAACCCCTCCCCCTCCATCTCCGCCCTCTCCCCTCCCTCTCCCCTTTCTCTCCCGCTCCCTCTCCCCCTCCCTCTCCCTCTGCCCCTCCCTTTCCCCCCTCCCTCCCCTCCCTCCCTCTCCCCACCCCCTTCCTCTCCCCATCCCTCTCCATCTTCCTCTTCCCCTCCCTCTCCCTTTTTTCATCTCCCTGTCCCACCCCCTTCCTCGCCTCCCTACCCTTCTCCACCTTCGCCTCCCCCCCTCTCTCCCACCCCACCTCCCTCCTCCAACTCATCTCCATCTGACCCTGCCCCTCATCGATGTGAGCGAGAGGGGGAGATAGAGGTACAGAGGGGGAGTGAGGGGGAGAGAGGGGGATGTGAGGGCGGAGAGGGACGGTGATAGGAAAGAGTACAGCGGGGAGGGTTAGAGGGGGTTGAGTGATCGAGAGGTTTGGGCCGAGTGGGTGGAATGGGGGGGGGGTGAGGGAGAGGGAGTGGGAGGGGGTTAGGGTGTGGGAGATAGTGGGGGAGATAAGGGGTGAGAGGGGTGTAGAGGTAGGGGAGAGAGAGGGACTGGGAGGGAGATTGGGAGGCGGGAGGTGGGACGAAAGGGGAAGAGAAAGTGAGAGCGAGAGGGGGAGAGGTGGTGAGAAAGGGGTAAAGAGAGGGAGAAAGAGGGGGAGAGAAAGTTTAGAGAGAGAGGGGAGAGAGAGGGGAGAGAGGTGGGGGGAGAGGCGAGAGACAGGAGGGGTGGAATGAGAGGGGGAGAGAGAGGGAGAGGGAGAGAGAGTGGTAAGAGACGGGGGCATAGGGGGAGAGAACGGGGGAAAGAGCGAGGGGGAGCAAGGGGGAGAGGCGGGGAGAGAGGGGGTTAGGGACGGGGAGAGAGAGGAGTGAGAGTTGGGGGGTAGGGGTGGGTGAGAGAGAGTTGGGGCGAGAGAGGGGGAGTGAGAGGGGGAGAGAGGGGGGAGAGAGGGAGCGAAAGACGGGGAGAGACCGGTAGGAGAGAGAGAGGGAGGGAGAGAGGGGGGATAGAGAAGGAGGGGGAGAGAGGGGAGAGAGAGTGTGAGATAGATGGGGAGAATGTGGGGTGGATGAGTGGGGAGAGAGAAAGCTGTGAGAGGGAGGGGAGGCTGGAAAGTGGAAGGAGATAGGGGTTGGGGGGGAGAAAGAGAGGGTTGAGTGGTGTCAGATTAGGAGAAGCGGAGATGCAACGAGACCTGGGTGTGTTTATACATCAGCCACTGAAAGTAAGCATGCTGGTACAGCAGGCATCATGGAAACCCAATTGGCATTCATTGCGAGAGGATTTGAGTTTAGGAACAAGGAGGTCCTACAGGGCCCTGGGGACAGGGCCGGCCTTAGGAGGTGCGAGGCCCAATTGGGATATTTTTTCGTAGAAATATAAATAAATAATTATAAATGATTCACGTGTCAAGAGTAACATGACAATTCGGGTGATAGTTCCTTTCACAGCGTGTGGGGAGTCTAGCCAGGGTTAAAGTTGCGAGGAGGGAAGGAGCGATGAGAAGGAGAGGGTCGGGGTTCAAGCCAGTAACACTCACTCAACGCTGCCGCGGCGCTCCGGGCGTGGAGCTACCGCATTGCGGCCGGGGAGGGAAGCACCTCGTGTGGCTACGAGCGGCTTCCATCACCGGCCAGTGGAACCGACTGCCATCTCAGCTCCTTCTGCCGGCCAGCTCACAGCTGGCAGTGCTCTCCGTCTGAACAGTGAGGGGACCAGCTCAAGAGTAAAGATCATAGAGCGGAATGGGTCAGCGGGTGATGGATAACATCGCAGCGGGCGGTGGAGCTTAATCCTGTGTTAGCGCGAACAAGGGATCAATTGAGGTTACTCGCACTGACACATGGAGTAAGCTCCACCATCCGCTTGCCTGTTATCCATCGCTCCCTGACCCGCTCTTGACCTGGATGATCCCCGACCGTCGCCCTCCTTCTCAACCCCCCCCCCCCTGCCCTCCCCGCAACGTTACCTCTGGACAGACTACCCACACGCTGTGAATGGACCCCCCTCCCAGCAGCGCTGTTCCTTAACTGCCGCTTCCCATCAGCTGCTGGCAATGAGGGATAGACTTGGCTATATCTCAGTAGAGCAACATCGTTCTTGATGTTGCTGTACTGAGTGATAACCAAGTCTATTCTTCTTGCCTAACAACTAAACTTCGGCCTCCAAGATGCAGGTACATTTTCTAGCAATGTAACAACATTTTGAGATTTTAAAATCAAGTCTGCAATTATATCTAACTCTGAAATTGAAGATAGACAAAAGCTGGAGTAGCTCAGCAGGACATGTAGCGCAGCGACTCTGGAGAGAAGACCCTTCTTCAAACTGAACTGAACTCTCGTCGGTGAGAGTACTTGTGATTGTCTGAAGAAGGTTCTCGACCAGAAACGCAACCCTCTATCCGGAGCCCCCGCTGAGCCACCACAGAGAGGGAGTTGAAGGTAGACACAGGGGGTCCACCTTCAACTTCAGAGCCAAAGAAAAAACACAGAATGCTGGAGGAACTCAGCAGGCAAGGCAGCACCCGCGGAGGGAACATATCACTTATCAGGAGTCGGCACGGGCCAGGGCTCTCTCTCCTACCACCCCCCCCAACAGAAAGGACCCGCAGATGCAGCCATCACCGCAAAACGTCTAAGAAAGAACTGTATATGCTGTAAAATGGAAGGCAGACAAAAATGCTGGAGAAACTCAGCGTGTGTATGGCAGCATCTATGGAGCGAAGGAAATAGCCGGGTCTGAAGAAGGGTTTCGACCCGAAACGTTGCATATTTCCTTCGCTCCATAGATGCTGCCTCGCCCGCTAAGTTTCTCCAACATTTTTGTATACCGCAAAACGTCAATGATTCCGGGAATGCCGAGAGAGCAAGAGAACGGAACGGTGGGGAACGGAAAGAGAGCGAGAGAGAGAGCGCACGAGAGAGAGAGAGCGCACGCGAGAGAAAGAGCGCACGGGAGAGAGAGGGAGGGAGAGAACGAAATGCAGACAGACACAACGTGTGTCGGTAGGTAAATTGAATGACTAACCTGCTGCAGACCAAGAAGTTCTCACTCATGATCAAAGATCTTATAGCGGAGTTATAAGATCTTTGCTCATGATGGTGAGTTTTAAGAAATTCAATGTGTCATTAATGCATCAATCTACATTCCTCAGTAAAATGTAATTATGTTTTGAAGAAGTGTTAATGACGCCGCGTGAATTGCATTCAAAGGAACGCGGCGTCATTAATACGTCTTCTAAAACACAATTACACATTTACTGAGGAATGCGGATCCATGCATTGATGACGCATGGGATAACTACTGGTTAACACAAGTGCTACACTCGTTAACACATCGTTTGTGTCTGATAGCCGTACAGCGCTTGTATTCCATGTACAAAACCATGTAAGTTTTGTAAAACAAATCCGTATGGCGAATGTTTTTTTTAATCTTTATTTAACAAAACGAAGTTGTATTTCCATATGAAATACGGAAAATTAACGCAGGGTCCCACTTGGGCGCGGGGCGCAATTTGGAAAAATCGGTCCAATCGGCCTAGGGCCGGCCCTGCCTGGGAACATCACACCTGGACTATTGTGTGCAATTTTGGTCTCCTAATTTGAGGAAGGACATTATTTCCATTGTGGAAATGCAGTGTAGGTTCTCGAGATTAATTCCGGGGATGGCGGGACTGACGTATAATGAAATAATGGGTCGACTGGGCTTGTATTCGCTGGAATTTTGAAGGATGAGAGGTGATTTTAAAGAATCGCTAGACTAAGTGGGACCCGTTGGGCCCCGTGTTCACACGGGATGGCTGGTTCCCCGACGCAATATTCCGACTATCCACAAATTCCAATATTGGTGGCCAGTGGGGGGGCTTTCTGGAGTGTTGGTATGGGTTCTTGGGGTGGCAGCTCAGTCCCTCATGCCTGATCTGCTGGCAGCTAACTCACGGCTGGTGGGCTGGCAGTTGACTCATGACTATTCCTTGAAATTCCATTTCAAGCAGCGTGCAAGGCCACCAAATTCAAATCCATGTTCCTACCATTGCAAGCAGGGTGCAAGGCCACTAAATTCAAATGCAGTTTCTTACCACTGTGAGCAGGGTGCAAGGCCACCGAATTGAAGTGCAGTTTCCAACCACTTCAAGCAGGGTGAAAGGTCACCTAATTCAAGTGCAGTTTCATACCACTTCAAGCTGGATCCATGGCCACCAAATTCAAGTGCAGTTTCAGACCACTTTCAGCAGGGTGCAAGGCCACCAAATTCAGTGCAGTTTCATACCAATTCAAGCAGGATGCAAGGCCGCAAAATTCATGTGCAGTTTCATTCCACTTCAAGCAAGGTCGAAGGCCACCAAATTCAAATGCAGCTTCATACCATTTCATGCAGGGTGAAACCACCATAAAACCACACAAAACACCAAACTCACAGTTCAGTAGACATTCAGTGTGTTCAGTTGATTCACAGCTCAGACAGATTCATGACCTCTCCATCCCCCATCCTGCAGAGACTGAGCCACACCGACACTTCCGGGTTTTATTACCCCCCCCCCCTCCCACCGGAAAGGTGTGGCTTTCATGGCGTGATTGACAGGAGAGAGATCCTCCATATTTTTTAAACACTAATAACAATTTTATTTTTCATTGATGGGAAGAATTCTCTGTACCTGCTCAGCGGAGGGGGGGGGGGGGACAGAGTAAGATGGCCAAAATCCACAGCCGTAAGTGGTAGCATTTTTTTAATCTTAAATCAATATACAGTGCAAACAGGAAGTAAGTGCATTTGCAGTAGTGCCTTTTAACTTCAAGCCAAAGTACACAAGCCGCCATTTGCAGTAAGTAGTGACTTTTAACTTCAAGCCAAAGCACCCAAGCCACCATTTGCAGTAAGAAGTGCCTATCAACTTCAAGCCAAAGCTCCCAAGCCACCATTTGCAGCAAGTAGTGCCTTTCAACTTCAAGTCAAAGCACCCAAGCCACTATTTGTAGTACGTAGTGCCTTTCAATTTCAAGCAAAGCACCCAAGCCACCATTTGCAGTAAGTAGTGCCTTTCAACCTCAAGCCAAAGCACCCAAGCCATCATTTGCAGTAAGTAGTGACTTTCAATTTCAAGCCAAAACACCCAAGCCACCATTTGCAGTAAGTAGTGCCTTTCAACTTCATGCCACCATTTGAAGTAAGTAGTGCCTTTCAACTTCAAGCCAAATCACCCACACAACCATTTGCAGCTAGTGCCTTTTTACTTCAAACAAACCATATTTTCATGTTCAAACCACATTAAGGTTACTTACAGTTGTGTAGACATTTGTTCAGTGTTATTCAGAGCTCATAGAGACGTGAGCCTTGGCTTCATCCATCTTGCAGATACTGAGTGAGGCACACCACTTTCTGGTTTTATAGTCCCTCCCCCTCCCTCCAGCAGGTGCAGCAAATAGAATGGTGATGTTTTTAAACTTCAAGCCAAAGCTCCCAAGCCACCGTTTGCAGTAAGTAGTGCCTTTCAACTTTAAACCAAAGCTCCCAAGCCACCATTTGCAGTAAATAGTGCAATTCAACTTCAAGCCAAAGCAGCCAAGCCATCATATGCAGTAAGTAGTGACTTTCAACTTCAAGCCAAAGCACCCAAGCCACCATTTGCAGTAAGTAGTGCATTTCAACTTCAAGCCAAAGCACCGAAGCCATCATTTGCGGTAAGTACTGCCTTTCAACTTCAAGCCTAAGCGCCCAAGCCACCATTTGCAGTAAGTGATGCCTTTCAACTTTAAACCAAAGCTCCCAAGCCACCATTTGCAGTATGTAGTGCCTTTCAACTTTAAACCAAAGCTCCCAAGCCATCCTTTGAAGTAAATAGTGCAATTCAACCAAGCCAAAGCACCCAAGCCACCATTTGCAGTAAGAAGTGCCTTTCAACTTCAAGCCAAATCGCCCACCACCATTTGCAGTAATTTGTGCATTTGAACTTCAAGCCAAATCACCTGCCACCATTTGCAGTAATTAGTGACTTTCAACTTCAAGCCAAAACACGCAAGCCACCATTTGCAGTAAGGAGTGCCTTTCAACTTCAAGTCAAAGCACCCAAGCCACCATTTACAGTAAGCAGTGCCTTTCAACTTCAAGCCAAAGCACCCGAACAACCATTTGCAGGTCGTGCCTTTTACTTCAAACAACCCACATTTTCATTTGCAAACCACATTAAGGGGACTCACAGTTGTGTAGACGTTTGTTCAGTTTTATTCAGAACTCAGAGAGACGTGACAATTGGCTTCATCCATCTTGCATAGAGTGAGTGAGTGAGTGAGTGAGTGAGTGAGTGAGTGAGTGAGTGAGTGAGTGAGTGAGTGAGGCACACCACTTCCTGTTTTTATGGTCCCTCCCCCTCCCTCCAGCAGGTGCAGCAGAGAGAATGGTGATTTTTTTTAAACTTCAACCAAAGCTCCCAAGCCACCATTTGCAGTAAATAGTGCAAATCAACTTCAAGACAAAGCACCCAAGCCATAATTTGCATTAAATAGTGCCTTTCAACCTCATGCCACCATTTGCAGTAAGTAGTGCCTTTCAACTTCAAGCCAAAGCACCCAAGCCACCATTTGCTATAAGAAGTGCCTTTCAACTTCAATCCAAACCACCCAACACCATTTGCAGTAATTAGTGCCTTTCAACTTCAAGCCAAATTACCTGCCACTATTTGCAGTAATTAATGCCTTTCAACTTCAAGCCAAATCACCTGCCACCATTTGCAGTAATTAGTGCCTTTCAACTTCAAGCCAAATTACCTGCCACCATTTGCAGTAAGTTGTGCCTTTCAACTTTAAACCAAAGCTCTCAAGCCACCATTTGCAGTAAATAGTGCAATTCAACTTCAAGACAAAGCTCCCAAGCCACCATTTGCAGTAAGACGTGCCTTTCAACTTCAAGTCAAATCACACAAGCCATCATTTGCAGTAAGTAGTGCCTTTCAACTTCAAGCAAAGCACCCAAGCCACCATTTGCAGTAAGTAGTGACTTTCAACTTCAAGCCACAGCACCCAAGCCACCATGTGCAGTAAGTAGTGCCGTTCCACTTCAAGCCAAAGCTCCCAAGCCACCATTTGCAGTAAGTAGTGCCTTTCAACTTTAAACCAAAACTCCCAAGTAAGCAGTAAGTAGTGACTTTCAACTTCAAGCCAGAGTACCCAATCCACCATTTGCAGTAAGTAGTGCCTTTCAACTTCAAGCCAAAGCACGCAAGCCACCATTTGCAGTAAGTAGTGCCTTTCAAATTCAAGCAAAAGCACGCAAGCCACCATTTGCAGCAAGTAGTGCCTTTCAACTCCATGTACCACTTGCAGTAAGTACAGCCTTTCAACTTCAAGCCAAAGCACCCAAGCCACCATTTGCATTAAGAAGTGCCTTTCAACTTCAAGCAAATCACCCGCCACCATTTTCAGTGCCTTTCAACTTCAAGCCAAAGCTCCCAAGCCACCATTTGCAGTAAGTAGTGCTGTTCAACTTCAAGCCAAAGCTCCCAAGCCACCATTTGCAGTAAGTAGTGCCTTTCAACTTTAAACCAAAACTCCCAAGCCACCATTTGCAGTAAGCAGTGCTTTTCAACTTCAAGCCAAAGAACCCAAACAACTATTTGCAGGCAGTGCCTTTTTACTTCAAACAAACCATATTTTCATTTTCAAACCACATTAAGGGTACTCACAGTTGTGTAGCTATTTGTTCAGTATTATTCAGAGCTCAGAGAGTCGTGACCCTTGGCTTCATCCATCTTGCTGAGACTAAGTGAGGCACACCACTTCCAGGTTTTATAGTTCCACCCCCTCCCTCCAGCAGGGGCTGCAGAGGGAATGGTGAATTTTTAAAAAACATTAATGAATCTCTGATTTTTCATCGAAGGGAAAAATCCTCCGCACCCGTAAGGCGGAGAGGGGCTCTGAGCAAGCTGGCCAAAAATGACGGCCGTAGTTGGCGCCGTTCTGTCGTAAATCGCAGCAAAGTGGGCCAAAAGCGGTCAAGATCAGAGATTTAGTAATATAGATATACAATTCTTAGAGGATTATACAGGGCAGATGATGGAAATATGTTCCCGCTGTTGGGGGAGTCCTGAACCAGGGGTCACAGCTTAAGAATTAGGACTGAGACCAGTAAAGACATGTTTAACCCAGAGAAATGAGAATATGTGGAATTCTCTGCCACAGAAAGCAATGGAGGCCAATCCACTGGATGTTTTCAAGATTGAGTTAGATTTAGCTCAGGGCTAATGGAATCAATGGATATGGGGAAAACACAGGAACGGGTACTGATTTTGGATGATCAACCATTATAATATTGAATGGCAGTTCTGACTCGAAGGGCCGAATGGCCTACTCCTGCACCTATTTTCTATGGTTCTTTATTTCTATCTTTATAGTCAGGAAAATTTAGGTAAACTGTTGACACTGAATGCAGATAGATACCCAGGGCCTAATGGCCTGCATCACAGAGTAGGCGCCTTGAGTATTAGAAAGGCGCTATATAAATCCCATCCATTATTATTATTATTACTCAAGGAGGTGGCCCTGGAAATCGTGGATGCATTGGTGATTCAATGTTCTATAGACTCCCCATCTCCCGCTCCACTTCCCTCTCTCCTCCCTCGCCCTCTCCCTCTCCCCCTCCCTCTCATCTCCCTCCCCACTCCTCCTCCCGCTCCCTCAATCCCTCCCTCTCCCTCACCCCTTCCCCCTCACTCTCCCCCTTCGACTCCCCTCCCTCTCATTCCTCTCCCGCTCTCCCTCCCTCTCCCCCTCCCTCTCCCCCTCCACTCCTCTCCCACTCCCTCCCACTCCCTCGCCTCCCTCTGCCTCTGCCTCTCCCCCTCCCCCACCCCCTCCCTCTCCCTCTCTCTTTCCTCCCTCTCCCTCTCCCTCTCCCCCTCCCCTCCCCCTCGCTCTCACCCTCCCCCCCCCTCTCTAGCCTTTCCCTTTCCCTCTTCCTCTCCCTGTCCCTCCCCCTTCCACTCCTCACTATCCTTCTCTACCTTCGCCTCCTCCCACTCTCTCCCACGCTACCTCCCTCCTCTAACTCCTCTCCCTCTGACCCTGCCCCTCCTCCGCTCTCTCCCGCCACCTCCTCCCCACCCAGTGCCGTCCCTCAGGCCCGCCACCTGCCCCTCCTGACCCACACTCTGACCAACTCTCTGCCCGTCCGTCCGTCCGTCTCCCCCCTCTACCTGCCCCCCTCCCATTCCCTCTCCCTACTCCTCCCTCGCCCGCACCCCTTCCCTGTGCCCCATCCTCTCACACTCCCTTGCCATCTCCGTCCCTCCCTCACCGTCCTCCCTCTGCCCCTCCCCCTTCACCTCCCCACGCTCCCCCCTTTTTTCTGCCCCCCCCACCGTCGCTCTCTCTTGGAAACATCCAGTGAGTTGGCCTCCACTGCCTTCTGCGGCAGCAAAAATTCCACAGCTTCACAACTCTCTGGGTGAAAAGGTTTTTCCTCATCTCGGTCCTAAATGGCCTGCCCCTTATTCTTAAACTATGACTCCTGTATCTGGCATCCCCCATCAACGGGAACATATTTCCCTCATCGACCCTGTCCAATCTCTTAAGAATTTTACATGGGAATCCCGGGAATTAACCTGGTGACCCTACGCTGCACTACCACAACAGCAATAATTGCTACGTTAGGAATTGTCCTACGTTAGACTCCTATCTATCAGCTGTAGCTCAGCCTTCAACACCATAATCCCATCCAAACTGATCTCCAAGCTGCTGGACCTAGGAATCAGCTCCACCATCTGCCACTGGATCTAAAACTTTCTGACCCTTCCAATCGGTGAAGAAAGGTGACAGCATCTCATCCGCAATAATCATCAACACTGGTGCCCCATCTCGGTCCTAAAAGACTTTCCCCTTATCCTTAAACTGTGACTCCTTGTTCTGGACTTCCCCAACATCGGGATCAATCTTCCTGCATCTAGCCTGTCCAACCCCTTAAGAATTTTGTAAGTTTCTATAAGATCCCACATACATCTCCTAAATTCTAACGAGAACAAGCCAAGTCTATCCAATCACTCTTCATATGAAAGTCCTGACATCCCTAGGAATAAGTCTCGTGAACATTATCTGTACTCCCTCTATGGAAATAATGACTTTCCTCAGATTTGGAGACCAAAACTGTAAGCAATACTCCAGGTCTGGTCTCACCAATACCCTGTACAACTGCAGTAGAACCTCCCTGCTCCTATACTCAAATCCTTTTGCTATGAAAGCTAACATACCATTTGCTTTCTTCACTGCCTGCTGCACCTGCATGCCTACTTTCAATGAGTGAGGTCTCGTTGCATCTCCCCTTTTCCTAATCGGCCACCATTTAGAAAAAAGTCTGCTTTCCTGTTTTTGCCACCAAAGTGGATAACCTCACATTTATCCACATTATACTGCATCTGCCAAACATTTGCCCACTCACCCAGCCTATCCAAGTCACCTTGCAACTCCTAGCATCCTCCTCACAGCTAACACTGCCCCCCAGCTTAGTGTCATCCGCAAACTTGGAGATGTTGCCTTCAATTCCCTCATCCAGATCATTAATATATATTGTAAATAGCTGGGGTCCCAGCACTGTGCCTTGCGGTACCCCACTGGTCACTGCCTGCCATTGTGAAAAGGACCCATTTACTCCTACTCTTTGCTTCCTGTTTGTCAGCCAGTTCTCTATCCAAATCAATACTGAACACCCATTACCGTGTGCTTTAAGTATTCTAATCTATTTTGTGGGACCTTGTCGAAGCCTTCTGAAAGTCCAGATATAACACATCCTAGGGTTCTCCCTGATCCACTCTACTAGTTATTTCATCGAAAAATTATATACAATTCGTCACACATGATTTACCTTTCGTAAATCCATGCTGACTTTGTCCAATGATTTCACCACTTTCCAAATGTGCTGCTATCCCATCTTTAATAACTGACTAGCAGTTTGCCCACTACCGATGTTAGACTAACTGGTCTGTAATTTCCCCGTTTTCTCTCTCCCTCCCTTTTTAAAAAGTGGAGTTACATTAGCCACCCTCCAATCCTCAGGAACTACTCCAGAATCTAAAGAGTTTGCAAAAAAATATCACTAATGCACCCACTATTTCTGGGGCTACTTCTTTAAGTACTCTGGGATGCAGCCTATCTGCCCAATGGGATTTATCGGCCTTTAATTTACCTAACACCAATTCCCGGCTAACCTGGATTTCACTCAGGTGCTCCATCTCATTTGACCCCCGGTCCCCTGCTATTTCCGGCAGATTATTTATGTCTTCCTTAGTGAAGACGGAACCAAAGTAGTTATTCAATTGGTCTGTCATGTTCAATTTACCTGTTTCTGACTGCAAGGGGCCTGCATTTGCTTTCACTAATCGCTTTCTCTTCACATATTTATCACAACCTTTGCAGTCAGTTTTTATGTTCCCTGCCAGTTTTCTTTCATAATCTATTTTCCCTTTCCAAATTAAGCCATTTGTCCTCCTCCGCTGGATCCTGAACTTCTCCCAGTCCTCTGGTGTGCTGCTTTTTCTGGCTAATTTGCACGCTTCATCTTTTGTTTTTCATACTATCACTGGTTTCCCTTGTTATCCACGGATGCACTACCTTCCCTGATTTATTATTTTGCCAAACTGGGATGAACAATTGTTGTAGTTCATCCATGCAGTCTTTAAATGCCTTCCATTAAGAATCAATTGCCAGTCTATCTTGGCCAATTCACGTCTCATACCTTAAAGAAAGTTACCTTTCTTTAAGTTCAGGATCCTTGTTTCTGACTTAAGAATGTCACTCTCCATCCTAATGAAGAACTCAACCATATTATGGTCACTCTTGCCCAAGGGGCCACGCACAACAAGCTCCTAACTAACCCTTCCTCATTACTTAATACCCAGTCTAGAATAGCCTGCTCTCTCGTTGGTTCCTCTACATGTTGGTTTAGAAAACTATCCCGCATACATTCCAAGAAATCCTCTTCCTTAGCACCCCTGCCAATTTGATTCACCCAATCTAAATGTAGATTGAAGTCACCCATTATAAGTGTTTTACCTTTGTTGCACGCATTTCTAATTTCCTGTTTGATGCCATCCCCAACTCCACTACTACTGTTAGATGGCCTGTACACAACACCCACTAGCGTGTTCTGCCCTTAGTGTTTCGTAGCTCTACCCAGATCGATTCCACATCCTCCAAGCTAATGTCCTTCCTTTGCATTGCGTTAATCTCCTCTCTAACCAGCAACGCTACCTCACCTCCTTTTCCTTTCTGTCTATCCCTCATGAACATTGAATATCCCTGGATGTTCAGCTCCCAGACTTGGTCACCGTGGAGCCATGTCTCCGTGATCCCAACTATATCATAGTCCTTTTTAGATATCTGCACATTCAACTCATCCACCATATTACGAATGCTCCTTGCATTGAGACACAAAGCCTTCAGGCTCATTTTTCCAACGCGCTTACCCCTTATACAAATATGTTGAAAAGTGGCCCTTTTTGATTTTTGCCCTGGATTTGTCTGCCTGCCACGTTTACTTTTCACCTTGCTACCTATTGATTCTACTCTCATTTTACACCCCTCTGCCTCTCTGCCCACACATTTAAGAACCCCACCACCTCTTAATCTCTGTTTATTATTTGTTTCATCTCCCCCCCCCCCACCTCTTAATCTCTGTTTATTATTTGTTTCATCTCCCCCCCCCCCACATGCTGGTTCTGAGTGCTTCCCTTCTCTGCCTCCTGCCTCACATACTATCTACTAGCTTTCTCTCTTTGAGTCCCTCCCCCCAACCGTTCTAGTTTAAAGTCTTTCTCAATTCTCTACGTTTCAATGAGGTCCCCCCTCATTCTTCTAAACTCCAGTGAGTACAGGCCCAGTGCCGTTAAACGCTCATCATGGGTGTCGAAGACAAACTCTTCAATAAGACTCGTGGACGACTTGATTCACCGTCAGCAGTGAGTATATTTTACTGGCACATGGAGAGAAGTGTCACAGTGAAGGGCTGTGATCCCAACTCTAAAATTAAGTTGCTACAGCAGAGCATTTCCCACCAAAAAGATAATTAGTAAGGAAATCCAATTGTAAGGTAGATTGATATGAAAATTACAGAATCTATACTTTACATTACACAAAGATCGAGACTTCTTGGCTCCGTACATAACCGGGTACAAAAGGTAAGGATAATAAATATGTTATAAATTCTGGCACTAGATCACAACCTGGCCCAACGGGATACCTGGATAATGAAGGTACCTGTGCTCAATGATGGTTTCCTGCTGGTGGTTTCTGAGTGCCGCAATGACCTATGGTCAGGACAATGAGTGTGTTTACTGACAGTAGACAATACTGCTGGAGGAACTCAGCGGGTGAGGCAGCATTTATGGAATGAAGGAAATAGGAGACCTTCTTCACACTGATGTGTGTGAGGGGGGGGGGGTGGGGGGGAGGCGGAGACAGCGGGCTGTGGGAGAGCTGGGAAGGGGAGGGGAATGAGGGAGAAAGCAGGGACTGCCTGAAATTGGAGAAGTCAATGTTCATATCGCTGGGGTGTAAACTACCCAAGCGGAATATGAGGTGCTGCTCCTCCAATTTGCGCTGGGCCTCACTCTGACCATGGAGGAGGATCAGGACAGAAAGGTTGGATTCGGAATGGGAGGGGGAGTTGAGATGCTGAGCCGCCGGGAGATCAGGTTGGTTATTGCGAATCGGGCGGAGGTGCCGGGCGAAGCGATTGCCAAGCCTACGCTTGGTCTCACCGATGTACAGCAGCGGATGCAATAGGTGAGTTTGGAGGAGGTGCAGATGAACCTCTACCTCACCTGGAAAGACTGCTTGGGTCCTTGGATGGAGTCAAGGTGGGAGGTAAAGCGACAAGTGTCGCATTTCCTGCGGCTGCAAGGGAAAGTGCCAGTAGAGGGGGTGGTTTGGGTGGGAAGGGACGAATTGACCAGGGAGCTATGGAGGGAGCGGTCTCTGTGGAATGCCGAAAGGTGAGGAGATGGGAAGATGAGGCCAGTGTTGGGATACCGTTGGCGTTATCGAAGATGTCGGAGGAAACTTTGTTGTATGTGACGGCTGGTGGGGAGGAAGATGAGGACAAGGGGGACTCTGCCCTTGTTACAAGTGGGGGGATGGGGAGTTAGAGCAGAGTTACGGCATATAGAAGAGACCCTTGCGAGAGCCTCATCTATAGTCGAAGAGGGGAACCCCGTTCGCTAAATAATGAGGACATCTCCGTTGCTCTGGTTTGGAGCACCTCATCCTTGTTGCAGATGCAACTGACGGTATTAGCCGGCATCTTTGGAGTTTGGTGCGTAACGGAACACTACGGCGAGGGAACGATGTGTTAATGGTTTGTGCGTCAGGGTCGGAGCGTGGTGGAGATAGCGATTAATATTGGAACTCGCTGCAGCACCCAAGAGATGCAGCAGAGAGCGCAGCAGAGTTTGAAATGGTCTTGTGACATGGAAGGCGCTCGCTGGTGACTTTATTAAATGTATTTAATGAATAAAGCACCTTCAACAGTTTTAAGACTTCCACAGATCCCAAGATACCTTTATACTGCAATTGTGTTAAGGGTTATGCCATTAATTGTGCATTTTGCGCTTACCTTTCAACTGCTAAAGTGCAACATCTCACACTTTCTCAGAATAAACAGCGTCTGCTATTTCCACCCCCACCATTCCATTTCTGACCCTGGTTCTGGATCTGATTGATTACTGCTCAAACACCTCTTCAGTGGTTATCTCGCGTTGGTCGCAGTGAGTAGAGTAGCGAATACATTTTGAAGTGGGCTCTTTTGACCAAGTTAAGGAGGTCTATTTGCTCAATCCCCTTTTTGACCCTAATCTCCATGTCTCTATTATCTGAGACAGCCTCCTTCGCATTGCACAAGCCCAGTAAGCAAGGACTTTAGTTTTGTCTTCACTAATCAATAAAGCCTTCATTGCGAGAGGATTTGAGTTTAGAAGCAAGGAGGTTCTACTGCAGTGGTACAGGGCCCGGTGAGACCGCACCTGGAACACTGTGTGCAATTTGGTTCTCCTAATTTAGGGAAGGACATTCTTGCTATTAAGGTAGTGCAGCGAGGGTTCACCAGGTTTATTCCCGGGATGGCGGGACTGACATATGATGAAAGAATGGGTCGACTGGGCTTGCATTCGCTGAAGGTTACTACGATGAGAGGAGAACTTACACTGTAAACATGTAAAATTCTTAGAGGATTGGTCAGGATAGACGCGGGAAAAATATTCCGATGTTTGGGAAATCCAGAACCAGCGGTCACAGATTCCAAATAAGGCGGAGGACATTAGGACAGTTATGAGGAAACACGTTTTCACCCAGAGAAACATAGATACATAGAAAATAGGTGCAGGAGTAGGCCATTCGGCCATTTGGGCCTGCACCGCCATTCAATGTGATCATGGCTGATCATCCAACTCTGTTTCCTGCACCTGCCTTCTCTCCATACCCCCTGATACCTTTAGCCACAAGGGCCACATCTAACTCCCTCTTAAATATACCCAATGAACTGGCCTCAACTACCTTCCGTGGTAGATAATTCCAGAGATTCACCACGCTCTGTGTGAAAAATGTTTTTCTCATCTCGGTCCTAAAAAATGTCCCCCTTATCCTGAAACTCCTGTCCCTCAGGCCTGACCTGTGCCCATCCCAATCCCTGCGCCCCTCCTTCTGACCCTTATCTAACCCCTTAAGAATGTTGTAAGTTTCTATAAGAACCCCCCTCAAGCTTCTAAATTCTAGCGAGTACATGCAGAGTCTATCCACTCTTTCTTCATATGAAAGTCCTGACATCCCAGGAATCAATTTGGTGAACCTCTGTACTCCCTCTATGGCAAGAATGTCCTTCCTCAGATTAGGAGACCAAAACTGTACGCAATACTCCAGGTGTGGTTTCACTAAGACCCTGTACAACTGCAGTGGAACCTCCCTGCTCCTATACTCAAATCCTTTAGCTATGAATGCTATCATTCCATTCGATTTCTTCACTGCCTGTTGCAACTGCATGCTTACTTTCAATGACTGGTCTACTATGACACCCAGGTCTCGTTGCATCTCCCCTTTTCCTAATCGGCCACCATTCAGATAATAGTCTACTTTCCTGTTTTTGCCACCAAAGTGGATAACCTCACATTTATCCACATTATACTGCATCTGCCATGCATTTGCCTAGTCATCCAGCCTATCCAAGTCACCCTGTATCCTAGCATCCTCCTCGGTTGGGAATCTCTGGAATTCTCTGCTATTGAGGGCAGTGGAGACCAATTCACTGGATGTTTTCAAGACAGAATTAGATTTTGCTTTTCGGGGTAAGGGAATCAAAGGATATGGGGGGAAATCCGGAACGGGGAGACTGATTGAGTTGGATCTGCCATGATCATATAGAATGGCAGTGCTGGCTCGAAGGGCCGAATGGCCTACTGCTGCACCTATTTATTTCTATAATTCTATGTTTCTATATCTCACAGGACAAACAAACTAGAAAAACTTGGGGACCGAGGATCTAGCGGGAGGGAGGAACTGAAGATCACCCACATTTGTCAGCAATTTGTATTAGGAAAACTGTAGGGAATAAAGGCAGATATAACCACCGGGTCGAATTGTTTGCATCCCAGAATATTCTAGGATGTTGTCCAAGAAATCGTGGATAATTGGTCATAATTTTGCAATGTTCTTTTGACTGCATCACTTCCCGTGGGCTGGAGGGTAGCGAATGTAACGACACTGTTTATGAAAGGAGGGGACAAGGACACAGGGCATCATAGACTAACATCCGTTGTGGGGAAGATGCTTGAGTCCTGCTCTCTCTCCCCCCTCCCTCTCTCCCTCTCTCTCTCCCCTCCCACTCCCTCTCCATCACCGCTATCATTTCCACCCCCGTTCCCTCCCTCGACCCCTCCTTCTTCCCCCTCCTTTTCCACCTCCCTCCCCCCGTCTCCTTCCCCCTCCCTCTCCCCCTACCTCTCCCCCTCCCCGCCCTCTCCCCCCTCTCCCCCTCCCTCTCCCCCTCTCTCCCCCTCCCTCTACTCCACCCTCTCCCCATCCTCTCCCGCTCCCTCTCTGCCACCCTCACCCCCACCTTCTCCCCTTCCCTCTCTGCCATCCTCCCCCCAATCCCTCCCCTCCCACTACCCCCTCCCTCTCTCCCTCGTTCTCCCCGACCCTCTACCCATCCTCTCAACCTCCCTCTCCCCATCCCTCTTCCCCTCCCTCTTCCCCTTCCTCCCCCACCCTCTCCCCCACGTTCTCCCCTTCCCTCTCACTCTCCGTCTCCCCCCTCCGTCTCCCTCCTCCCTCCCCCCTCCGTCTCCCCCTGCATCTCCCCACCCTATCCCCATCCTCTCCCCTCCATCCCCTTGCCCACCCCTCCCACTACCCATCTCCATCTCCCCTCCCTCACCACTGCCTCTCCCCGTCCCTCCCTCTCCTCTTCCTTCTCTCCTTCCTCTCCCCCGCTCTCCTTCCTCCCTCCGTCTTCGCCTCCATGTACCCCTACTTCCCTCCCGAACTGCTCTCCCTCTGACCCTCCCCCCACGTTCTCCCCTACGAATCCTTCCCATCCACTCTCGTCCCTCATGCCTGACCTGTGCCCATCCCAATCCCTGCGCCCCTCCTTCTGACCCACACTCTGACTACCTTCCGACCCTCCATCATCTCCTTCCTCACACACTTTCCATCACTCTCTCTCACCCTCCCTCTACGCTCGCCACCTCCCCTCCCCATATCCCACCCTGTCCCTCACCTTCTCCCCTCTCCTGTCTACCCCATTCCTCTCACACTCCCTCAACTCTCACCCACTCCTTCCCCTGACTCTCCCCTCCCCCTCCCTCTGTACCCCCTCACCCGCACCCTAACCCCCTCCCTTACCCCCACATTCACCCCCACACTCACCCCCACACTCCCCCCCACACCCCCCACATTCACCCCCACTCACCCCCTCCATTTCCAATTCCCTCTCCGCTCCCTCTCCCCCTCCCTCGCCCACTCCCCCCCACTCCCACACTCACCCTACCCTCTCCACTACACTTCCGCCCCCTCACCACTCCTCCAAACTAACCTCCCCTTCACCCTCTCTCTCATTGCCCTTCCTCCTGCTTATCCCCTGCCCGTCCGACTCCCCCTCCCTCTCCCCCTCCCTCTCCCTCACCATCTCCCCTCCCCTCCTGATCCCACTCTTTCCGCTCCCTCTTCCTCTCCCTGTTCCCCTGCTGCTGCTCCACACCTCGCGACCCTCCTCCCTCTTCTCCCTCCATCCCCATCCACCCCATTCCTCTCTTGCTCCCTCTCCCACACCCACCCTCGTATACCCCTCTCGCACTCTGTCTCTCTCCTCCTCCCTCAGCCCCCTCCAACTTCCCATCCACCATCTGCCTCTCCCTCTGCCCCTCCGTCACCCATCCATCAGCTACTCACCCACCCACTGCCTCCTTCTGCCCCTCCCTCATCACCATTCACCACCTATCTCTCTCTGCACCTCCATCTGGCCATCAGATCACCCCTCCCCTCCCGGCAGCATACCCTCCCTCTCCCTCCACCAACTCCTCCTCCCCTCCTCCGCTCCTCCTAATCCCCCCCTGTCCCCTTCCCTGCACCTCCCTCCCCCTCTCCCTCTCCCTCCACAAACTCCTCCTCCTCCTCAACCCCCTCATTGCCCCCCCCCCTGGATGCACAGTGGTGGAATAAATGACCATAGGACATAGGATCAAGGTGAAGAGGAAATTATTTAATAGGAATCCGTGTGGTAACGTTTCCACACAGAGGGTGGTGGGTGTATGGATAAAGCTGCCAGAGGAGGTAGGGGAGGTTGGGACAATCCCGCAGTTCAAGAAACAGTTAGACAGGTACATGGTGAGGTCAGGATTGGAGGTTTATGGACCAAGCGCAGGCAGGTTGGACTAGGGTAGGTGGGACATTATTGGCCGGTGTGGGCGAGTTGGGCCGAAGGACCTGCTTCCACACTGTATGACTATGACTATCACCCTCCGCTCCCTCTCCCCCTCATCCCTCCACCCCATTGCTCACTCCCTCCCGGTCCCCTCCCTCTCATCTGCCCCCCACCCAATCCCACTGCTTCCCTCTGCCTTCTACTGCCTCTCAATGCCTCCCACCCCCTCCCCAGCTACTTCCTTCTGTCTCCCTTTCCCTTCCTCTGCATCTCAATACCACCCTTCTCTCCCCTTCTCTCTGCCCTCTCTCTTCCCTTCCGTCTCCCCCTCTCACCTCCGCACTCTCTTGTCTCCCACTGTATCTCCACGTCTCTTTCTCTCTACCCCCTATCTTTGCCGCCTGCCTCTCGCTCTCCCTATTTCTCTATTGTATCTTCTTTGAAACAGTGCATCTCTTCCCAGTCCCCCCTCCCCTTTCCTTCTCCCCCCGTCGGTCTCTCCGCCGTACTTCCCCATCTCTCACTCCCGATCCACCTACCCTCTCTCCCTGTTCTTTCCTTCTCCCTGTCCCATCTGCTCAGACCCATTCCCAGCGGAAGTTCAGCCAGAGGGATGGCAGTCAGAAGAGGCAGCGGGTAGTGCAGGACTCCCTGTGGCTCTCTCCCTCTCCGACGAGCACTGCATTCTGCATACTATTGGGGTGACGGCCCCTCGGGGGAATATTGCAGCTGCAGTCGGGACAAGGAGATCACCTCTGGCTCTGTAGGGCTACGTCTCCGCCAGCGATAGTGATGGGGACAATCAGTGTTTCTGCGGCCATGGGCGACACTCAAGGATGGTCTTATGCCTCCTTGGTGCCAGTTCTGAGCGGGTATAGAACGTTGTGATAGAGGAGATGAGCAGCCAGAGCTCATGGTCCATATTACTAGCAACAACACAGGTAGGGAGGCAGATGAGGTAGGGAGTGAGACAGATTGGGAAAGTGGGCAATGAAGTGGCAGATGGAATATAGTGGAGCAACGTGTGGAGCCATGCATTGTGGTTGTTGGAATAAAGGTGTAGACTATTATATAAATGGGGAGAGTATCCAGAAATTGGAGATGCAAAGGCACTTGGGGATGCTGGTGCAGGATTCACAAAAAGTTAATCTGCAAGTGGAATCGGTAGTAAAGAAAGCAAACTCAATGTTAGCATTTATTTCAAGAGGCCCTGTCGACAAAAACAGGGATGTAATGTTAAGGCTCAATAAGGCGCAGGTAAGGGCACATTCAGAATATTGTGAGCAATTTTATGTACCGTATATGAGTATGTGGTGGCTATGGAGATGGTCCAAAGGAGGTTTACAAGAATGACCCCAGGAATGAGCACATTAACCTATGATGAGCGTCAGTTGGCACTGGGCCTCTACTCAGTGGAGTTTAGAAGAATGAGCAGCGACCTCATTGAAACATCCAGAATAGGGAAAGGCTTGGATAGAGTGGATGTGGATATGATGTTTCCACTAGAGTCTACGGCTACAGGTTATGGCCTCATAATTAAAGAACGTTCTTTTCGGAGAAATTTATTCCGTGAACCTGTGGCATTTGGAGGCCAGGTCAGTGGATATTGTTAAAGCAGAGACAGATGTATTCTTGATTAGTACAGGAGTCAGAGGTTATGGGGAGAAACCAAGTGAATGGGGATAGGAGGGAGAGATAGATCAACCATGATTGAATGGTGGAGTAGACTTGACGGGCCGAATGGCCTAATTCTATTCCAATTCCTTATGACCTCATGACCTTATGACAGGTGGTTCATAAAGGAATACGAGTCTTATATTCTCACTCTGTAGGAATGAACTGCAGATGCTGGTTTAAACAAAAGATAGACACAAAATGTAATTCAGTGGGACAGGCAGCATCTCTGGATGGAAGGAGTGAGTGAGGGAGACGCGGACATAAGGGATCGCACTACCTGTGCCCCGTGTTCAAGGGACAAGAAAGGAGAAGACAGGGCAGATCAGTAGATGACAGTAGCTGGCGCAGAGGGTGGGGACTTCAGACATAAAGTCACACAGCATGGAAACAGGCCCTCTGGCCCAACTTGTCCATGCCCATGCCCCATACACTCGTACTACCAACCTGTGTTTGATCCATATCCCTGTAAAGCTGTCATATCCATGTACCTGTACACGTGACTGTTCAATGTTGTCATAGACTTTGCCTTTAGAACTGATGTGTTACAATGCGGGGAGAAATATTCTGCACTCTGTATCTAGCACTTTGCTCCATCTGTTGTACTCGAGTTTGACTTGATTGTGTTTATGTTCAGTGTATCCTTATCTGATTGTATAGCATGCAAAACAAAGCTTGACACTGTACCTGTACATGGGCAGAGCATTAACTAGGAAAGGTGCATTCATTCTGATGGGATTCTGTAGGTTTCCCAAAAGCCAGCTGAGGAACAGCAGAGGAACTGTGACAAGTCTCAGGTGATGCTTTGCTATGTTATGAGCTCAGTAAATGATAGTCGTTGAGAGTGTTGCACAATGGAGCACAGTTGTACGACAGGAAGGTGACATCAGATATACATGTACTGAGATGGACAAGGGCTGCTTAGGAATAATGAGCACAGATTTGTACGTGGGAGTCGTGTCTCACGAACCTGATTGAGCTTCTTGAAGATGTGACAAAAAACGCTGATGATGACAGAGCTGTCGACGTTGTATATGTGGATTTGAGCAAAGGTATTTTACAAGCATCCACATGGTAGGCTGCTCTGGAAGATAAGATTGCAAGGGATCCAAGGAGAGATAGCTGAATGGATAGAAATTTGGCTTCATGGAAGGAAGCAGTGGGTGATGGTGGAAGGTTGTTTTTTAGTCGGAAAGCCTGAGACTAGTGGTGAGAACGTACAAGGCATGAGCAGCAAATTTGCATTGACAGTAAACTGGGTGGTATTGTAGATACTGAAAATGTTTCTGAAAAATTGCAGCAAGATCTTGAACGGTTGGGCAGGTGGGCTGAGGAATGTCTGATGGAGTTTAATACAGAGAAATGTGATAGAAACATAGACACATAGAAATTAGGTGCAGGAGTAGGCCATTCGGCCCTTCGAGCCTGCACCGCCATTCAATATGATCATGGCTGATCATCCAACTCAGTATCCCGTACCTGCCTTCTCTCCATACCCTCTGATCCCCTTAGCCACAAGGGCCACATCTAACTCCCTCTTAAATATAGCCAATGAACTGGCCTCGACTACCCTCTGTGGCAGAGAGTTCCAGAGATTCACCACTCTCTGTGTGAAAAAAGTTCTTCTCATCTCGGGTTTAAAGGATTTCCCCTTATCCTTAAGCTGTGACCCCTTGTCCTGGACTTCCCCAACATCGGGAGCAATCTTCCTGCATCTAGCCTGTCCAACCCCTTAAGAATTTTGTAAGTTTCTATAAGATCCCCTCTCAATCTCCTACATTCTAGAGAGTATAAACCAAGTCTATCCAGTCTTTCTTCATAAGACAGTCCTGACATCACAGGAATCAGTCTGGTGAACCTTCTCTGCACTCCCTCTATGGCAATAATGTCCTTCCTCAGATTTGGAGACCAAAACTGTACGCAATACTCCAGGTGTGGTCTCACCAAGACCCTGTACAACTGCAGTAGAACCTCCCTCCTCCTATACTCAAATCATTTTGCTATTAAAGCTAACATACCATTCGCTTTCTTCACTGCCTGCTGCACCTGCATGCCCACTTTCAATGACTGGTGTACCATGACACCCAGGTCTCGCTGCATCCCCCCTTTTCCTAATCGGCCACCATTTAGATAAAAGTCTGCTTTCCTGTTTTTGCCACCAAAATGGATAACCTCACATTTATCCACATTATACTGCATCTGCCAAACATCTGCCCACTCACCCAGCCTATCCAAGTCACCTTGCAGTCTCCTAGCATCCACCTCACAGCTAACACTGCCCCCCGCAAACTTGGAGATATTGCCTTCAATTCCTTCATCCAGATCATTAATATATATTGTAAATAGCTGGGGTTCCAGCACTGAGCCTTGCGGTACCCCACTAGTCACTGCCTGCCATTGTGAAAAGGACCCGTTTACTCCTACTCTTTGCTTCCTGTTTGCCAGTCAGTTCTCTATCCACATCAATACTGAACCCCCAATGCCGTGTGCTTTAAGCGTGTATACTAATCTCTTATCATGGGACCTTGTCGAAAGCCTTCTGGAAGTCCAGATACACCACATCCACTGGTTCTCCCCTATCCACGCTACTAGTTACATCCTCGGAAAATTCTATAAGATTCGTCAGACATGATATACCTTTCGTAAATCCATGCTGACTTTGTCCAATGATTTAAACACTTTCCAAATGTGCTGCTATCCCATCTTTAATAACGGACTCTAGCAGTTTCCCCACTACCGATGTTAGATTAACTGGTCTGTAATTCCCCGTTTTCTCTCTCCCTCCCTTCTTAAAAAGTGGGGTTACGTTTGCTACCCAACAATTCTCAGGAACTACTCCAGAATCTAAAGATTTTTGAAAGATTATTACTAATGCATCCACTATTTCTGGAGCTACTTCCTCAAGTACTCTGGGATGCAGCCTATCTGGGCCTGGGGATTTATCGGCCTTTAAACCATTCAATATACCCAACACCACTTCCCGACTAACCTTGATTTCACTCAATTCCTCCAACTCATTTGACCCGCGGTCCCCTGCTATTTGCGGCAGATTATTTATGTCTTCCTTAGTGAAGACGGAACCAAAGTAGTTATTCAATTGGTCCGCCATATCCTTGTTCCCCATGATCAACTCACCTGTTTTTGACTGCAAGGGACCTACATTTGTTTTAACTAATCTCTTTCTTTTCACATATCTATAAAAACATTTGCAGTCAGTTTTTATGTTCCCTGACAGTTTTCTTTCATAATCTATTTTCCCTTTCCTAATTAAGCCCTTTGTCCTCCTCTGCTGGTCTCTGAATTTCTCCCAGTCCTCCGGTATGCTGCTTTTTCTGGCTAATTTGTACGCATCATCCTTCGCTTTGATACTATCCCTGATTTCCCTTGTTATCCACGGATGCACTACCATCCCTGATTTATTCTTTTGCCAAACTGAGATGAACATGTTTTGTAGTTCTCCATGCAGTCTTTAAATGTCTTCCATTGCATATCCACCGTCAACCCTTTTAGACATAATTGCCAGTCAATCTTGGCCAATTCACGTCTCATACCCTCAAAGTTACCTTTCTTTAATTTCAGAACCATCGTTTCTGAATTAACAATGTCACTCTCCATCCTAATGAAGAACTCAACCATATTATGGTCACTCTTGCCCAAGGGGGCACGTACAACAAGACTGCTAACTAACCCTTCCTCATTACTCAATACCCAGTCTAAAATAGCCTGCTCTCTCGTTGGTTCCTCTACATGTTGATTTAGTTAACTATCCGGCATACATTCCAAGAAATCCTCTTCCTCAGCACCCCTGCCAATTTGATTCACCCAACCTATATGTAGATTGAAGTCACCCATTATAACTGTTCTGCCTTTGTCGCACGCATTTCTAATTTCCTGCTTGATACCATCTCCAACTTCACTACTACTGTTAGGTGGCCTGTACACAACACCCACCAGCGTTTTCTGCCCCTTAGTGTTTCGCAGCTCTACCCATACCGATTCCACATCCTCCAAACTAATGTCCTTCCTTTCCATTGCGTTAATCTACTCTCTAACCAGCAACGCTACCCCATCTCATTTTCCTTTCTCTCTATCCCTCCTGAATATTGAATATCCCTGGATGTTCAGCTTCCAGCCTTGGAACCCTGGAGCCATGTCTCCGTGATCCCAACTATATCATAATCATTAACGGCTATCTGCACGTTCAACTCATCCACCTTATTACGAATGCTCCTTGCATTGAGACACAAAGCCTTCATGCTTGTTTTTACAACTCACTTACCCCTTATACAATTATGTTGAAAATTGGCCCTTTTTGATTTTTACCCTGGTTTTGTCTGCCTGCCACTTTTACTTTTCACCTTGCTACCTATTGCTTCTACCTTCATTTTACACCCCTGCCTCTCTGCTCTTGTACCCATCCCCCTGCCACATTAGTTTAAATCCTCCCCGACAGCACTAGCGAACACTCCCCCAAGGACATTGGTTCCATTCCAGCCCAGGTGCAGACCGTCCTGTTTGTACTGGCCCCACGTCCCACTGAACTGGTTCCAATGCCCTAAAAATTTGAATCCCTCCCCCTTGCACCATTTTTCAAGCCACGTATTCATCTGCAATATCCTCCTATTTCTACTCTGACTGGCCCGTGGTACTGGTGGTAACCTACTTTTAAGTTTATCTCCTAGCTCCCTAAATTCATTTTGTAGGACCTCATCCCTTTTTTTACCTATATCGTTGGTGCCAATATGCACCACGACAACTGGCTGTTCACCCTCCCCCTCCATTACAGTTAAATTATGTAGAAGTTGGGAGGTCATGTTACAATTGTATAAGACGTCGATGAGAACACAGTTAGAATATTGTGTTCAGTGTTGCTCACCGTGTTATCGGAAATATGTTGTCAAGCTGGAAATGCTGCAGATAAGGTTTACGAGGCTGTTGCAAGCACACGAGGGCCTGAGCTATAGAGGGAGATTGGTCAGGCTAGGACATTATTCCTTGGAGCGCAGGATGGTGAGGAGTGATCTTATGGTGATGTAGAACATCATGAGAGGAATATATCAGGTAAATACACAGACTATTGCCCAGATTGGGGAAATAAAGAACCAGGTACATAGGTATAAGGTGAGGGGGGGAATATTTAATAGGTACACGAGGAGTGAATATTTACACAAAGGTCGTTGTGTATATGGAACGAACTGGCAGAGGAGGTATTTGAGGCAGGTACTATCATACTACATGAGATATATCTGTGCAGGTACATGGATGGGAGAGGTTTAGAGGGAAATGGGCCAGTTGACAAAGTGTAACATAGAAACATAGAAACATATAAATTAGGTGCAGGAGTAGGCCATTCGGCCCTTCGAGCCTGCACCGCCATTCAATATGATCATGGCTGATGGAGATGGAGCATGTTGGAGCATGTTCTTTGGATTGGGCAAGTTGGGCCGTAGGCCCTGTTTCCATGCGGTATGACTCCATGCACACTGACCATTAAGCATCCGCTTATCCACCACATCCCCTTCACCTGTATCCACCCACCACTCCCCAAGGTTTGTCCTGACCCTCTCTACACCTTTCTCACCCCCCCAACACAATCAGTTTGAAGAAGGTCCCAACCAAAACACCACATATCCATGTTATCCAGAGATGCTGCCTGACGCGATGAGATACTCCAGCACTCTGCTTCTTTATTTTAAACCAGCAGATGTTGTCCTTTTATCTCCGGATACTGTTAAAGTTTTAAGGAACGTCGCTCGATATGTTTGCATCAGACAGACTCCCGGTGCACATGTTCATAATACATTGTTCATAAATTTAATTCCAATAAAGATAGATATCTCTATTGAGGGTGTAGTTTACCATTACTACACATTGACCCCGGTTCCATCCACTCCCCGGCTGCTGTCTATGTGGAGTTTGTATTTTCTTCCCCGTGACTGTGTGGGTTTTCTCCGGGTGCTTCGGTTTCTCCACCAGACAGAGGTTGATGGGTAGATGGAACGAGCTGCATAGGAGGTAGTTAAGGCAAGTACCATATCATCAGTTGAAGTACATTTGGACACGGATGCGAACAGGAGAGTGTGAGAGGGACATGGGCCAAACACGGGCAGGTAGGACTAGTGTAGATGGAGCATATTGGTCAGAATGGGAAAGTTGGACCGAATGTTCTATGTCCATGCTGTATGACTCTATGCAAGGCTCCCTACAAGTGGCGAGTCAGGTGGACTGGGTGGTGAAGAAGACCCTTGCCTTCATGGGCAAGCGGTCTGAGCACAAAGGTTGGGGCATCGTGATACATCTGTACAACCCGTTGGTAAAACCACACTTGGAGTACTGGGCACAACTCTGGTCACCAAGCCACAGGAAGGATGCCATTGTATTGGAAAAGCTGCAACCGAGATTCACCAGGAATGTTACCTGGGCTGGCAAACTTGATCTGGGGAGAGGTTGGATAATCTGGGGCATTTTCCTTTGGAAAGTGGGAGGATGAGGTGTGACCTTATTGAGGTGTACAAGTTCACAAGTAAAGTATGTGCCGTAATAATCACCGGGCAGTGGCTTTGACATCCACCATCATGAAGTGCTTTGAGAGACTGGTGTTGGCGCATATTAACTCCAGTATCCCAGCCAGCCTGCTCATCAACGCAGCGGATCTCCAGTAGTGACCATCTCCAGGCCCTAAACCCATATCTGGAATACATAGACAACAAGGTGGCATAGAAACATAGGAAATAGGTGCAGGAGTAGGCCATTCGACCCGTCCAGCCTGCACCGCCATGCAAAATGATCATGGTTGATCATCCGCAATCACCACCCCATTCCTGCTTTCTCCCGATATTCATTGATTCTGTTAGCCCTAAGAACAAAACCTAACTCTCTCTTGAAAACATCCAGGGACTTGACCTCCTCTGACTTCTGTGGCATTGAATTCCACAGATTCACAACACTGTGTGAAAACAATTTTCCTCATGTTAGTCCGAAATAGCCTAGCCCTTATTCTTATTCCTAACCCTTATTCTTAGCCCTTATTCATAAACTGTACCCCTGGTTCCGGCCAACCCCAACATCGGGAACATTTTTCTTGCATCTAGCCTGTCCAATCCCTTAATGTTATATGTTTCTGTAAGATATCCTCTCATCCTTCTAAATTTCAGTGAATATAAGCCCAGTCGACCTATTCTTTCATCATTTGTCAGTCCCGCCATCCAGATAATTCATCTGGTGAACCTACCCTGCACTCCCTCAAGAGCAGCACTTGATATGTAATGAATTGTCCCACGTGAGACTCCTATCTATCGGTAATATCACTGTCACCATAATCCCATCCAAACTGATCTCCAAGCTGCTGGACATTGGAATCAGCTCCACCCTCTGCCACTGGATCTGCAACATTCTGACCCTTCCAATGGGTGACGATAGGTTACTGCATCTCTTCCGCAATAATCATCAACACTGGTGCCCCGCAAGGATGCGTTCTCAGTCCTCTAATACACTCCATATACACATGACACCAAGGCCAAATGGGGCTCTAATTCCATCTACAAGTCTGCAAACGACAACACTGTGGTGGGATGAATCACGGCCGATAACGGAATGGAGTACAGGAAGGATATGTCATAAAGTCATGTGATGGCAGTAGGATTAGGCCATTCGTCCCATCAAGTCTACTCCGCCATTCAATCATGGCTGAGCCCCATTCCTGGCTCCCGCCTTCTCCCCATAACGTCTGGAACCTGTACTAATCAAGAATTTATCTATCTCTGCCTTAGTAATATCCACTAACATGGCCTCTATTGTGGAAAAGAACTCCACAATTTCACCACCATCTGACTAAACATATTTCACATTTCATTCCTAAAAAATCACTATCATTCACAGTGTCGATCCTCCCCATGTTAGACTTCCCAAAATGCAATGTTCACAATTATCTGCATTAAATTCCAACAACGACGCCAAAATTTACGAATACTGGGAGTAACAGAAGGGGCAGAGGGGAACAACGCCTGTGAGTTCACTGCCAACTTAATCAAACATGCACTTAATTTACCTGTGAACCGGAAATTGAAGTGGCACATCCAATACCTAGATTTAAGCAAAGATCACAAGCAGATCCAGCCCACCCACGACAGATCATAGTCAAACTTCGGGACATTTCAGCACTTGAAGAGCTGATGAAAAAAATCAAATACGGAGTGAAGATGACGTTTGGAAATGACTCTATCAAACTCCTCCGGGATTATCCCTATGAGATCGTGCAAAAGAGAAGAAAGTTCTCACAGACAAGACAGATTCTCCATGGAGTTAAATATGTCAGATGTGGCGTTTTTTATCCGGCCAGGATGCGCATTACTTTCAAGGGAAAAGAGAAAACTTTCACTAATTCGGACGCATCCTATAAATATGCCCAAGAGATTGTGGCAGAAACAGAAGATTAATTAAGGCAGCGGGACGATATGGACAATTTATTTCCTTTTATTACTTCACAGAGAGGACCTGAAGATAAGGGAAGAAAACCATTCTCTAAAAGTTTAGAATGGAAGAACATTTCCACGTGCGCCGGTCTAGACACCTTATCTCCTTTGGACGCTTTGGAATTCAACTCAAGGTCATTCTTTGTTCAAAATGAAGGAAAGACTGATAAGCAACGCAGAGACCAACAGCAGAGCCGAATGTGGAATACATCACAAGGACAAATGGCGGTTTAATATCTTAAAACAGCTTTACAAAATATAGAGAATTAACAATAATTAACAATACTAATATAGAAATATAAATGGAAATTAACATGAACTATATAATGGGCAAAATGTAATAATGTGCTAAAAAGACTGACTAGATCGTATATAGAGATTACAAATTTTAGAATTAAAGTAGATAAGACTGAAAGTTTAAATGTTATGTAGTTGTGTGGGGAAGGGAGGAGACTCAGGCACCTGGCATAATTCCAGGAGCCTGTTTCTGGTTACCCCTTACGGCTAACAGCCTACTATTATCAAAGGTATAACGAATTATAAATAATTAGTAGATGAAAGTGTTAGATAAATAAATTTCACAGTTGCTGAACACAGATCTGATAAGTCTGAATGAAATATATATATATATATATATATATATATATATATATATATATATATATATATATATATAGTGTAATTGGGGGGAAATATAATTGATTTTGAAATGGTACCGCCCTCCTAGGTTTAGAGTAATAAAAGGAGCGGAGCTAATTGTACATCAACTTCGGAAGTCGAATACATGTCGAATCCCACAGACGCGTGGGACACGCACTACAATGTCGAATACTTCAGACACTGTAATTTTACTTGTTCAATTATTTTTTATCACAATATGTCACTACTATCTGGCTTTTTTTCAAGGACAATCGCAAAAGAGATCTACCAAGGAAGTTAGTAATATAAACGTCCCCCGAATATCCAGAGTCCTGAGGTATGGATGCACCGTAATAAATAAGGGTATTAAAATCAGAGAAAATGCAAGATGATAAACAAAAGAAAATGGGAGGAATCACACTGTGTAGCTGGAATATAAGGGGTATTGATGAACCAATTAAAAGGTGCAAAATACTAGCTCAGTTGAAATCATATAACATGGACAATACTTTTCTACAAGAAACGCACCTTAAACATCAAGATCAGATGAGATTGTGGGCGAATTGGATAGGCCAAACATTTCACTCCTCATATACTTCGAAATCCAGAGGCACCGCAATTATTATTCGCAAATGGAATACCATTCAAATCAAAGAACATTATATCAGATAAGGAAGGGAGATATCTTATAGTTACAGGAGAGACCCATGCTACGCCAATCACTTTGGTAAACATATATGCGCCCAATTTTGATAACCCTCAATTTTTTAATAAAATCCAGAATACAATCGCAGAATTTAACTACCAAAATGTTATAATTGGAGGATACTTCAACTGTGTTTTAGATCCGTACTTAGATAAATCGATGCAAAAACAAAGAGGTAATATGAAATCGAAAACTAGTGAACACTTAAATACATATATAAAAAAATACAAATATAGCAGACGTCTGGAGGATCGCGAATCCGACTGGAAGGGAATACTCGTTTTATTCAATGGTACACAAAACATACTCACGTATAGACTACTTCCTAGTGGATACAAAACGAATCCCTTATACTATGAACCCTAAATATCTCACCAATACGATTTCAGATCACTCCCCGCTAACTTTCGTTTTAAAATTAGAAGGAATGTCTACGAACAAATCGTTCTGGAGGTTTAACTCGCAAATTCTGAAAGGCCCACACGGGAGTATATATCTAAAAAAACAGATGGATCTATTTTTTGAGACAAACGCTACACCAGATATATCGCCAACTTTATTATTGGAATCCTTCAAAGCATTTATTAGAGGAGTCATTATCTCGTATCAAGCTTTTCAAAACAAAAAGAATAAGAATGAACAAAGACAATTAGAGGAACAGATCAGACAACTAGATATAGATAATGCTAAAGATCCAACTATGGATAAACATAATAAAATTTTAATACTGAAATTTAAGCTAAATAAATTATTATCAGAGAAAGTTATCAGATTATTCCAAATTACAAAACAAAAACATTTCAAATTTGGGGATAAACCCCATAAACTTTAGCATGCCAATTGAAGAAACGTGAAAAAGTTCATGCAATTTAAAGATTAAATCAGATAGAGGGGAATTATTAACAATACCTAATATTATCAATAAAATATTTGCTCAATTTTACAAGAATGTATACACATCGAAAACGCTAATAGACAATAATAAAGTTTCAGAATTTTTGGACAATTGTAACCTTCCAAAACTAGAACTGAAGGAACAAGGTGAACTGGGAGCACAAATTACATCTAAGGAAATAGAAGACACAATGAACACACTTAAGAATGGAAAAACACCAAGACCAGACGGTTTCAGTAATGAATTTTATAAATGTTTTTACGACATAGTCACACCACGTCTACAGAAAATGTATACATACGCTTTTAAAGAACAAATCTTACCTGAAACACTAGCAGAATCAACGATCACATTAATACTTTAAAAAGATAAAGATATAGAAGAACCAAGCTCGTATAGAGCCATTGCTTTGTTAAATACGGATCAAAAAATATTAGCGAAAACTAGCTAGAAGACTAAGTCAATATGTTAGTAAATTAATAAATGAGGATCAAACGGGATTTATACCTAAGAGACATTCATTTAATAACCTGATACGTCTGCTTAACTTAATGCACTCTCACAAACCTCAAGAACAAGAGTTATCTATCATTTCATTTGACGCAGAAAAAGCGTTTGATCAAGTAGTATGGGATTATATGATTAAAGTATTGCAAACATTTCAAATGGGAGAGAACTTCATTGCATGGATAAAATTATTATATAACAAACCCACGGCTAGAATATTAACTAATAATATACTATCTACGAAATTCCAAATAACAAAGGGCAATAGACAAGGATGTTCATTATCACCGCTGTTATTTGCTCTGGTAATTGAACCTTTAGCTGAAAAAATTAGAACACACCCGGATATTTACGTTTATAATACAAAATATTCAAATAACAAAATATCCTTATACGCAGACGATGTATTACTGTATTTCACAAAACCTCAAATCAGTATACCAAACATATTAAATCTAATTGAGGACTTTGGATCTTTCTCAGGATACAGAATAAACTGGAATAAAAGTGAAATGATGTCGATAAAACCGAAAGACTCAACACATCTTGAAATTCCCCTTTAAAATAGCCACAGAAAAATTTAAGTATTTAGGAATTGAAATCACTAGAAACTATCACGCTATGTTTAATGCCAATTATAGCCCCTTACTTAAGAAACTAAATAATCTTATCAAATTCTGGAAAACGCTCCCGATGTCTTTAATAGGTCGAATAAATGCTACAAAAATGATCTTTTTACCACAAATCCTATATTTATTTCAATCAATTCCAATATATCTTCCAAAAAGGTTTTTCAAAAAACTAGACTCCGACATTACAAATTGTATATGCGATTATAAATCCCACAGAATACAAAGAGCACACCTTAGTAAACCAAAAGAGATGGGTGGTCTAGCGCTCCCTAACTTTATGTACTATAATTGGGCAGTAAATATTAAAAATATGATTCACCTGCTGGACAACTCTGCCCAGCAGGTGGACTGGATTGTAATGGAGAGAGAGGACTGCTCTCCGTGTAATACAGGAGCGACTCTCCTCTCACCAATGAATCTGAATAACAAAAATTATAATAAAAATCAAATGATACATAGCACAATTAGAACTTGGAAACAAATAAAACAGAATCTAAAATTAAGAAATCTATCTCTTTTAATGCCAATAGTCAACAACCCGTCGTTTAAACCTTCAATTATAGATAAATCATTTACACAATGGGAAAGAATGGGAATCAAAACGCTCGGAGACTTGTATGAATTGGCAAAATTATTATCATTTTAACAATTACAACTGAAATATAATTTGAAAAATAGTCAATATTTTAAATATCTTCAAATCCGTGACTATCTGAAAAGATACACAAAAGACTATCATAACATGCCCCCAGGCTTATTGGACGAAGCCATGGAGACAAAGGCCGAATCAGCAAATCTAATATCATACTTATACAACATTATTTTAAATATATAAATACCTACAACCGATGGTATTAGAAGAGACTGGGAACAAGAACTAGCTATAAAAATTTCAAAAGATAGCTGGGATAAACACTTACTATATGTGCATAAATACTCGATCAACGTACGACATACTCTAATTCAATATAAAACATTACATAGACTATATTTTTCAAAAACTAAAATAAATACACTTTTCCCCAATGTCTCACCCATTTGTGATAAATGTCAGTCACAAGAAGCTACCATAGCGCACTCTTTTGTTTTTTGTATAAAAATCTAAAAATTCTGGAACGAAATATTTGAAATCTTCACAAAATTATTTAAAATAAAACTTGTACCAAAAGCAGAATGGATCATTTTTGGAATAGCGGAAGGTAACCCCGAATTAAATGAGTTTCAAAAGAACTTACTTAATTACGGGCTAATAACGGGAAAAAAGCTTATACTCAAATTTTAGAAAAATGCTCCAATTCCAACAATAAAAATGTGGATTTCAAACATGCTCGAAACACTACACTTGGAAGAGATGAAACTCCTCCTAGCAGGCAAAGCAGACCACTTCCAAAAGACGTGGTCTGCATTTATGGAACTATTACAAGTATAAGGTGCAATAGTAATTTAAAATATAAATGGTACCAGGATCTGGTAACGAGGGGTATAAAATATATATTTTTTAAAACACGGTTGGTATATCCTTTTTTTTGCGCAGTTTTGTGTTACAATAGAGTGATTGTTTTTCCTTTTTTTCTTTTCTTTCTAGGGTCTTGTTTCCTTTCTTTACTTCCTTCTCTAACTTCTTCCCTAAGGGGCTTTCTTTTCCCAACATTTTCCTGCACCTTCACGATTCTTGCTCCCTTTCCTTACTTCTTTTATTTCTATCTTTTTTAAAGCTCGAAAAACGAAGTGGTACAACAAATGTAATAAGATATATGTGATGTGTATTACTGCAATTTACTGTACTTCTAATTTAAAAAAATCATAATAAATAAATAAATTAAAAATTCCAACAACTATTCCCCAGCACACTTGGCCAATCGATCAAGATCCTAGTGCAATGAATCACAACCATATTCACTATCTGTAAAACCTCACACTTTTGTATCACCCAGTTTGGGTCTCCTAATCTGAGGAAATACATTCTTGCCAAAGAGGGAGTACAGAGAAGGTTCACCAGACTGATTCCTGGGATGTCAGGACTTTCATATGAAGAAAGACTGGATAGACGCGACTTGTACTCGCTAGAATTTAGAAGATTGAGGGGGATCTTATAGAAACTTACTAAATTCCTAAGAGGTTGGACAGGCTAGATGCAGGAAGGTTGTTCCCGATGTTGGGGAAGTCCAGAACAAGGGGTCACCGTTTAAAGATAAGAGGAAGTCTTTTAGGACCGAGATGAGAAAAACATTTTTCACACAGAGAGTGGTAAATCTCTGGAATTACCTGCCACAGATGCTAGTTGAGGCCAGTTCATTGGCTATATTTAAGAGGGAGTTAGATGTGTTTTTTGTGTGGCTAAGGGGATCAGGGGGTATGGAGAGAAGGCAGGTACGGAATACTGAGTTGATGATCAGCCATGATCATATTGAATGGCGGTGCAGGCTCGAAGGGCCAAATGGCCTTCTCCTGCACCTGTTTTCTATGTTCCTACATGCAAACTTGCTAAACGTGCTCTGTAAGTTTTCATCCAAATCATTGATGTAGATGACAAACAGTAACGGGCCCAGCACTGAAAACTGAGGCACGCCACTAGTCACAGTCCTCCAGTCTGAGAAGCAACCTTCCTTCCACCATCACCCTCTGCTTCCTTCCCTGAAGACAAATTTAAATCCATTCAGCTATCCCTCCTTGTAAGTATATAAAGGCACGAACTAAAAACAACAACGGCAAACATTAAGGAACATTTAGACAGGTGCATGGACAGAAAGACAGGCAATTTATAGGAATATGGGGATGGAACATGTTGGCCGGTGTGGGCACGCAGGCAGGCAGGCTGGGCTGAAGATGCTGTGAGACTATATGTCTCTATGGCTCTATAACTGGATCAAAGACTGCAACATCCTGATCTTCACGGAAACGTGGCTAAACACCGACGTTCCTGACAGCGCCATCCAGCTAACGGGGCGTCATTTACTCCGAGCGGACAGGACATCAGACTCCGGTAAGACCAGAGGTGGGGGTCTGTGCATTTATGTAAATAAAGCATGGTGCACGGACTCCACCATCATCGAGAGTCACTGCTCAGCTAACCTTGAGTTCCTCTTGGTTAGATGCAGACCGTTCTATCTGCCCAGAGAGTTCACCTCCACTGTTGTGACTGCAGCCTATATCCTTCCTGATGCTAATGCCAAGCTTGCAATGAAAGAGCTGCATACTTCCATTAGCAATCAACAGACGCACAACCCCGAGGCACCCTTCATTGTTGCGGGTGACTTCAATCACTCTAACCTGAAGACTGTACCCCCACAAATTCCACCAACATGTCTCCTTCCCCACTAGAGTAGACAAGACACTGGACAAAGTCTACACCAACATGACTGAAGCTTACAAAGCCATCCCCTCCCCCACCTTGGTCAGTCTGATCACGTCTCATTGTTCCTGCTCCCTAAGTACTCCCCACTCATCAGACGGGTTAAACCACCTGTGAGGACAGTTAAAGTCTCGTCAGAGGAAGCGGACTTCACACTTCAGCAGTGTTTTGGAAACACTGACTGGAAGGCGCTTGCAGCCCAGGACACCATTGACTCCCACACGGACATTGATTCATACACATCTTCTATTCTGGACTTTATAAACTCCACCATCAATAGTGTCACCTCCCTCAAACAGGTGACCATATTCCCGAATCAGAAGCCATGGATGAACAGCGAGGCCAGGCTACTGCTGAAAGCACGGGACACCGCTTTCAGGTCAGGCGATGCTCGAGCCTACAGCTCATCCAGGGCTAACCTGAAGAGGGGCATCAAGAAGGCCAAGCACTGCCATAAGCTCAGGATTGAGCAGCTCTTACAAAATATTCAAATAACAAAATATCCTTATACGCAGACGATGTATTACTGTATTTCACAAAACCCCAAATCAGTATACCAAACATATTAAATCTAATTGAGGACTTTGGATCTTTCTCAGGATACAGAATAAACTGGAATAAAAGTGAAATGATGTCGATAAAACCGAAAGACTCAACACATCTTGAAATTCCCCTTTAAAATAGCCACAGAAAAATTTAAGTATTTAGGAATTGAAATCACTAGAAACTATCACGCTATGTTTAATGCCAATTATAGCCCCTTACTTAAGAAACTAAATAATCTTATCAAATTCTGGAAAACGCTCCCGATGTCTTTAATAGGTCGAATAAATGCTACAAAAATGATCTTTTTACCACAAATCCTATATTTATTTCAATCAATTCCAATATATCTTCCAAAAAAGTTTTTCAAAAAACTAGACTCCGACATTACAAATTGTATATGGGATTATAAATCCCACAGAATACAAAGAGCACACCTTAGTAAACCAAAAGAGATGGGTGGTCTAGCGCTCCCTAACTTTATGTACTATAATTGGGCAGTAAATATTAAAAATATGATTCACCTGCTGGACAACTCTGCCCAGCAGGTGGACTGGATTGTAATGGAGAGAGATGATTGCTCTCCGTGTAATACAGGAGCGACTCTCCTCTCACCAATGAATCTGAATAACAAAAATTATAATAAAAATCAAATGATACATAGCACAATTAGAACTTGGAAACAAATAAAACAGAATCTAAAATTAAGAAATCTATCTCTTTTAATGCCAATAGTCAATAACCCGTCGTTTAAACCTTCAATTATAGATAAATCATTTACACAATGGGAAAGAATGGGAATCAAAACGCTCGGAGACTTGTATGAATTGGGAAAATTATTATCATTTTAACAATTACAACTGAAATATAATTTGAAAAATAGTCAATATTTTAAATATCTTCAAATCCGTGACTATCTGAAAAAATACACAAAGGACTATCATAACATGCCCCCAGGCTTATTGGATGAAGCCATGGAGACAAAGGCCGAATCAGCAAATCTAATATCATACTTATACAACATTATTTTAAATATATAAATACCTACAACCGATGGTATTAGAAGAGACTGGGAACAAGAACTAGCTATAAAAATTTCAAAAGATAGCTGGGATAAACACTTACTATATGTGCATAAATACTCGATCAACGTACGACATACTCTAATTCAATATAAAACATTACATAGACTATATTTTTCAAAAACTAAAATAAATACACTTTTCCCCAATGTCTCACCCATTTGTGATAAATGTCAGTCACAAGAAGCTACCATAGCGCACTCTTTTGTTTTTTGTATAAAAATCTAAAAATTCTGGAACGAAATATTTGAAATCTTCACAAAATTATTTAAAATAAAACTTGTACCAAAAGCAGAATGGATCATTTTTGGAATAGCGGAAGGTAACCCCGAATTAAATGAGTTTCAAAAGAACTTACTTAATTACGGGCTAATAACGGGAAAAAAGCTTATACTCAAATTTTAGAAAAATGCTCCAATTCCAACAATAAAAATGTGGATTTCAAACATGCTCGAAACACTACACTTGGAAGAGATGAAACTCCTCCTAGCAGGCAAAGCAGACCACTTCCAAAAGACGTGGTCTGCATTTATGGAACTATTACAAGTATAAGGTGCAATAGTAATTTAAAATATAAATTGTACCAGGATCTGGTAACGGGGGGTATAAAATATATATTTTTTAAAACACGGTTGGTATATCCTTTATTTTGCGGAGTTTTGTGTTACAATAGAGTGATTGTTTTTCCTTTTTTTTCTTTTCTTTCTAGGGTCTTGTTTCCTTTCTTTACTTCCTTCTCTAACTTCTTCCCTAAGGGGCTTTCTTTTCCCAACATTTTCCTGCACCTTCACGATTCTTGCTCCCTTTCCTTACTTCTTTTATTTCTATCTTTTTTAATGCTCGAAAAACGAAGTGGTACAACAAATGTAATAAGATATATGTGATGTGTATTACTGCAATTTACTGTACTTCTAATTTAAAAAAAATCATAATAAATAAATAAATTAAACATTCCAACAACTATTCCCCAGCACACTTGGCCAATCGATCAAGATCCTAGTGCAATGAATCACAACCATCTTCACTATCTGTAAAACCTCACACTTTTGTATCACCCAGTTTTGGTCTCCTATTCTGAGGAAATACATTCTTGCCATAGAGGGGGTACAGAGAAGGTTCACCAGACTGATTGCTGGGATGTCAGGACTTTCATATGAAGAAATACTGGATAGACGCGACTTGTACTCGCTAGAATTTAGAAGATTGAGGGGGATCTTATAGAAACTTACTAAATTCCTAAGAGGTTGGACAGGCTAGATGCAGGATGGTTGTTCCCGATGTTGGGGAAGTCCAGAACAAGGGATCACCGTTTAAAGATAAGAGGAAGTCTTTTAGGACCGAGATGAGAAAAACATTTTTCACACAGAGAGTGGTGAATCTCTGGAATTACCTGCCACAGATGCTAGTTGAGGCCAGTTCATTGGCTATATTTAAGAGGGAGTTAGATGTGTTTTTTGTGTGGCTAAGGGGATCAGGGGGTATGGAGAGAAGGCAGGTACGGGATACTGAGTTGATGATCAGCCATGATCATATTGAATGGCGGTGCAGGCTCGAAGGGCCAAATGGCCTTCTCCTGCACCTGTTTTCTATGTTCCTACCTGCAAACTTGCTAAACTTGCTCTGTAAGTTTGCATCCAAATCATTGATGTAGATGACAAACAGTAACGGGCCCAGCACTGAACACTGAGGCACGCCACTAGTCACAGTCCTCCAGTCTGAGAAGCAACCTTCCTTCCACCATCACCCTCTGCTTCCTTCCCTGAAGACAAATTTAAATCCATTCAGCTATCCCTCCTTGTAAGTATATAAAGGCACGAACTAAAAACAACAATGGCAAACATTAAGGAACATTTAGACAGGTGCATGGACAGAAAGACAGGCCATTTATAGGAATATGGGGATGGAACATGTTGGCCGGTGTGGGCACGCAGGCAGGCAGGCTGGGCTGAAGATGCTGTGAGACTATATGTCTCTATGGCTCTATAACTGGATCAAAGACTGCAACATCCTGATCTTCACGGAAACGTGGCTAAACACCGACGTTCCTGACAGCGCCATCCAGCTAACGGGGCGTCATTTACTCCGAGCGGACAGGACATCAGACTCCGGTAAGACCAGAGGTGGGGGTCTGTGCATTTATGTAAATAAAGCATGGTGCACGGACTCCACCATCATCGAGAGTCACTGCTCAGCTAACCTTGAGTTCCTCTTGGTTAGATGCAGACCGTTCTATCTGCCCAGAGAGTTCACCTCCACTGTTGTGACTGCAGCCTATATCCTTCCTGATGCTAATGCCAAGCTTGCAATGAAAGAGCTGCATACTTCCATTAGCAATCAACAGACGCACAACCCCGAGGCACCCTTCATTGTTGCGGGTGACTTCAATCACTCTAACCTGAAGACTGTACTCCCCAAATTCCACCAACATGTCTCCTTCCCCACTAGAGTAGACAAGACACTGGACAAAGTCTACACCAACATGACTGAAGCTTACAAAGCCATCCCCCTCCCCCAACTTGGTCAGTCTGATCACGTCTCATTGTTCCTGCTCCCTAAGTACTCCCCACTCATCAGACGGGTTAAACCAACTGTGAGGACAGTTAAAGTCTCGTCAGAGGAAGCGGACTTCACACTTCAGCAGTGTTTTGGAACACTGACTGGAAGGCGTTTGCAGCCCAGGACACCATTGACTCCCACACGGACATTGATTCATACACATCTTCTATTCTGGACTTTATAAACTCCACCATCAATAGTGTCACCTCCCTCAAACAGGTGACCATCTTCCCGAATCAGAAGCCATGGATGAACAGCGAGGCCAGGCTACTGCTGAAAGCACGGGACACCGCTTTCAGGTCAGGCGATGCTCGAGCCTACAGCTCATCCAGGGCTAACCTGAAGAGGGGCATCAAGAAGGCCAAGCACTGCCATAAACTCAGGATTGAGCAGCTCTTCAACAACAATTCCGAACCCCGATGCATGTGGCAAGGCATCCAGGCCATCACGGACTATAGACCCTCCAACACCACCCCCACATCCAGCGACGCCTCCTTCCTTGAGGAGCTTAATTACTTCTATGGCCGCTTCGACAGGGACAATCTAGAGACAGCCATCAAGGCTGTGCTCCCTGCCGATCACCAACCCCTCACACTCACCCCCTACGACGTATACGTGGCACTGAGTAGGACTAATGCACGTAAGGCTGCTGGCCCTGACGGCATCCCCGGGCGCGTGCTCAGGGCCCGTGCTGCGCAGCTGACAGACCTCTGGACTGACACCTTCAACCTGTCACTTTCCCAAGCAGTTGTCCCCACGTGCCTTAAAACCACCTCCATCGTGCCAGTGCCAAAACACTCCACTGCGGCAAGCCTCAACGACTTCCGCCCAGTTGCACTTACCCCCATCATCACCAAGTGCTTCGAGAGGCTGGTCCTGGTACACCTCAAAAGCTGCCTACCCCCCACACTGGATCCCTATCAGTTTGCCTACCGTAAGAACAGGAGTACGGAGGATGCCATCTCAACGGCACTTCACTCCGCCCTCTCCCACCTCGACAACAGAGACACTTACGTAATAATGCTATTCATCGATTACAGCTCAGCATTCAACACCATTATACCATCTAAACTGATCACCAAACTCGGTAACCTGAGCAGCGATCCCTCCCTCTGCAACTGGATACTGGACTTCCTAACCAACAGACCACAGTCTGTTAGGTTAGGCAAGCACACCTCTTCAACCCTCACCCTGAACCCCGGCGTTCCACAGGGCTGTGTGCTGAGCCCCCTCCTCTACTCCCTCTTCACCTATGACTGCACACCTGTACATGGTACTAACACCATCATCAATTATGCAGATGATACAACGGTGATTGGCCTCATCAGCAACAGCGATGAGTCGGCCTACAGGGAGGAGGTCCATCACTTAGCAGCATGGTGCGCTGACAACAACCTGGCCCTTAACTCCAAGAAGACGAAGGAGCTCATTGTAGACTTAAGGAAGTCCAGGGGCGGCACGCACACCCCCATCCACATTAACGGGACGGAGGTGGAACGTGTTTCTAGCTTCAGGTTCCAGGGTGTTAACATCTCCGATGACCTCTCTTGGACCCACAATACCTCAACTCTGATCAAGAAGGCTCACCAGCGTGTCTTCTTCCTGAGGAGACTGAAGAAGGTCCATCTGTCTCCTCATATCCTGGTGAACTTCTACCGCTGCACCATCGAGAGCATCCTTACCAACTGTATCACAGTATGGTATGGCAACTGCTCTGTCTCCGACCGGAAGGCATTGCAGAGGGTGGTGAAAATTGCCCAAACGCATCACCGGTTCCTCGCTCCCCTCCATTGAGTCTGTCCAAAGCAAGCGTTGTCTGCGGAGGGCGCTCAGCATCGCCAAGGACTGCTCACACCCCAACCATGGACTATTTACCCTCCTACCATCCGGGAGGCGCTACAGGTCTCTCCGTTGCCGGAACAGCAGGTCCAGGAACAACTTCTTCCCGGCGGCTGTCACTCTACTCAACAACGTACCTCGGTGACTGCCAATCACCCCCCCCCCCGGAAACCCCTCCCACAGGAAAACCACTATGTCTGCATATATGCTAATGTAAATATTTATTCAAATCATATGCTATGTCGCTCTCCCAGGGAGATGCTAAATGCATTTTCTTGTCTCTGTACTGTACACGGACAATGACAATTAAAGTTAAATCTGAATCTGAATCTGATCTAACTGGAGGGTGTGTGTGTGCGCAAATAGTCCAGTAAGATATTCCTCACTTGGCCATGGATCTCTGTGCTGGGATCGTAGAACAGATTCATTTTAAGACAAACCCGGTTAATCACACTTTTTAACATTATTATTACAGCAGTTTGTCCAATGGTCACACACGGATAGGTAACCTGCAAACATGTCCAATATTCTACAGTGGGTCAGCACAAGGGAAATGTTGTCAGTGTTGCCACTGGTGAAAATATATCTGGGTAGTGTGCGACGGAAATGGGAACTGGTTGTTATTTCAAATGTTTGACTATAAAGGGTTAACTGAAATTCAGTATCCATAATCAATCTCATCTGTAATGAGCACTAACTCCATCTTGCTGCTCTATCCACGCTGGTAAACACGGCACGTGAAGATGCATTAACTTGTTATTTTCATCTTAATTAACAGTGGTTAGAAATACCAATTGCCTCTCTCCGGGATACAATGTAAAGTAAAACACGTAATGCGGAAAATTAAAGTGTAGCTTCAGATCTGATAACGGGGTAGTTAAGTAACGGTGCTGTATCCTTCGTCCCGTGGAAATATTAGCTGTGGCTCTGTTCAATCTGCAGTTTATTTTTTCGTGAACTACTTCAGAACAGTCGACAGGTAGATGTGACTTCAAACCCACGGATCAGACAGCAATGTCGGTCTGAGTGTAAATTACCAATTCATCCGCCTAGGCTGTCCACACAGCGGTACATAGAAAGCTGCTACACACACGCATATTTTATTGATGTGCTTGTTTATCAAGCAATTCAAGAGAGCATATCTCCAATCATGCAGTATAAAGCTGGTACCGGTAGAAAGTGAAATCAACAATCAATGAGCAGCAGGGACTGTTATTAAGAATGACCAATTTATTGGACAGGCAATTCTATGATGTTTTCCTCTCAACCTGTACCTTTGAGAAATGTGGACACCTGTTGATATTTCATTCATCTGATTCAAGGCGAAAGTTTAGTGGTGACTAAATATCCAAACAGTTGTCAGGTCACCGTTTTAAAGCAGTTTATTTGTTAGTGCTGTACCTGGCGCAAACTTCAGACACAGGTTTACCGTGTTTCATAGAGAGGGATAGTGCACTTTAGTACATCTGAACTATTCCCAATGGCCGGCAAATGATGAGCAGTGACATGAGGAGAGAGATAGAAAGGGGGGGGGGAGGAGGGGCGGGGGGGATAGAGGGGAGGGGAGAGGGAGAGGGTGGAGATAGAGAGAGAGTGAGGTAATAGAGAGAGAGAGAGATGAGCCCGGGTCACTGGCGCTGTGAGGCAGCAACTCTACCGCTACACCACCGTGCCGCACTAGTGTGTGAACGGGCGATCGGTGATCACTTGTTCTAGGAGCAGAATTAGGCCATTCGGCCCATCAAGTCAACCACGCCATTCAATCATAGCTGATCTATCTCTCCCTCCTAACCCCATTCTCCTGCCTTCTGCCCATAACCCCTGACACCCGTACTAATCAACAATCTATGTATCTCTGCCCTAAATATATCCACTGACTTGTGGCCTCCACCGTCGTCTGTGGCATCGAACCTCACAGATTCTCCACCCTCTGGCTAGATAAATTCCTCCCAATCTCCTTACTAAAGGAACTTCTTTTAATTCTGAGGCTGTTCCCTTTGCCTCTAGTCTCTCCCACGATTGGAAACATCCTCTCCACACCCACTCTATACAGGCCTTTCACTATTCAGTGAAGTATCAATGACGTCCCCCCTCGTTCTTCTAAACTCCAGCGAGTACAGGCCCAGTGCCGACAAACGCTAATCGTACGTTAACCCACTCATTCCTGGGTTCGTTCTTGTAACCCTCCTCTGGACGCTCTCCAGAGCGGGCACGTCCTTCCTCAGATACGGGCCCAAATCAAATATGTTGAAACACTACATCTGGAAGAGATGAGATTCCTCTTAGCAGGCAAAGCAGACCAATTCCAAAAGACGTGGTCTACGTTTTTGGAACTATTACAAGCATGAGGTGCAATAGTAATTTAAAAAATAAATATATAAATAAATACATAAATTGTACTGGTAACGGGGGGTAAAACCACAAAAACAGACTTGGTTGATAGTCCCCTTTCTGCGGAGTTTAATGTTATAATAGAGCGATTGTTTCTCCTTTCTTTTTCCTTCTTTTCTATGGTCTACTTTCTTTCTTTACTTCCTTCTCTAACTTCTTTTCTAAGGGGCTTTCTTTTCTCAACACTCTCTTGCACCTTCACGACTCTTGCGCACTTTCCTTACTTCCTTTACTTCTATCTTTTTCTTAAAGCTCAAAAAATTAAGCGGTACAAAAAAATGTATTAAGGCATATGTGTTGTGTATTATTGTAACTTACCGTACTTCTAATAAAAATAAGAAAAAATAAAAAATAAAAAATAAAAAGATACGGGCCCAAAATTCTGTGCCACAGAAGAATTATCTGCCACAGAAGGTAGTTGAGACCAGTTCATTGGCTATATTTAAGAGGGAGTTAGATGTGGCCCATGTGGCTAAAGGCATCAGGGGGTATGGAGAGAAGGCAGGTACAGGATTCTGAGTTGGATGATCATCCATGATCATATCAGCCATGATCATAATGGCGGTGCAGGTTCGAAGGGCCGAATGGCCTACTCCTCCACCTAATTTCTATGTTTCTAAGTCTCTAAAATTGCTTGACAAGACTCCAAATATGGCCTGACCAGCGCCTTGTAGAGCCTCGGAATTTACGGCCTTGTTTTTGTATACACGCCCTCTGGAAATTTGGTGGCAAGAACAGGAAGGCAAATTATTATCTGAATGATGTTAAGTTGGGAAAAGGGAAATTACAACGAGTTCTGGGTGTCCTTGTTCATCAGTAACTGAAAGTAAGCATGCAGGTACTGCACACCTGTACATGGTACTAACACCATCATCAAGTATGCAGATGATACAACGGTGATTGGCCTCATCAGCAACAACGATGAGTCGGCCTACAGGGAGGAGGTCCAGCACTTAGCAGCATGGTGCGCTGACAACAACCTGGCCCTTAACTCCAAGAAGACCAAGGAGCTCATTGTAGACTTCAGGAAGTCCAGGGGCGGCACGCACACCCCCATCCACATTAACGGGACGGAGGTGGAACGTGTTTCTAGCTTCAGGTTCCTGGGAGTCAACATCTCCGATGACCTCTCTTGGACCCACAATACCTCAACTCTGATCAAGAAGGCTCACCAGCGTCTCTTCTTCCCGAGGAGACTGAAGAAGGTCCATCTGTCTCCTCAGATCCTGGTGAACTTCTACCGCTGCACCATCGAGAGCATCCTTACCAACTGCATCACAGTATGGTATGGCAACTCCTCTGTCTCCGACCGGAAGGCATTGCAGAGGGTGGTGAAAATTGCCCAACGCATCACCGGTTCCTCGCTCCCCCCCATTGAGTCTGTCCAAAGCAAGCGTTGTCTGCGGAGGGCGCTCAGCTTCGCCAAGGACTGCTCTCATCCCAACCATGGACTGTTTACCCTCCTACCATCCGGGAGGTGCTACAGGTCTCTCCGTTGCCGAACCAGCAGGTCCAGGAACAGCTTCTTCCCGGCGGCTGTCACTCTACTCAACAACGTACCTCGGTGACTGCCAATCACCCCCCCACCCCCCGGACACTTATTATCACTTATTATTATTTATTCAAATCATTTGCTATGTCGCTCTTCCAGGGAGATGCTAAATGCATTTCGTTGTCTCTGTACTGTACACTGACAATGACAATTAAAATTGAATCTGAATCTGAGGTAAAGCAGGCAGCGAAGGAAGCTAACAGCATGATTGCCTAAAGAAATTCCTCCTCATCTCCTTCCTAAAGGAATGTCCTTTAATTCTGATGCTGTGCCCTCTGGTCCTAGACTCTCCCACTAGTGGAAATATCCTCTCCATATCCACTCTATCCAGGCCTTTCACTATTCGGTGACGTTTCAATGAGATGCCCCTCCCCTCCTTCTTCTAATCTCGAGCGAGTACAGGCCCGGTGCCGAAAAACGCTCTTTGTAGATTATCCATTCTTCCAGTTATAAACGAAACTATTTTTTGTTCCATTTCAGAAAATGGAGTGAGAAAGAGATACTGTTAAGGCAGAGATACCTGTAGATGGATTATTGATTAATCCGGGTGCCAGGGATTATGGGAAAAAGGCAGGAGAATGGGGTTGGGAGGGGGAGATGGATCACTCGAATTTCTTAAATAAACTTTTTCTGTATGTTACTGAAATATACTTTTGTCTCTCGAATTACTAAAACAAACTTTCGTTTCTACAGTTAATAACATGAACGAGCTGCTGGAGGAGGTATTTTTAAGGTGAATAGGTGGAGGAGGATTGTGTGGTACACACTCAATACCCCCTCACTTCCCTCCTCCTCTCACACCCCTCTCCTCTCTATGCCCCTCCCCCCTCTATCCCACCCCTCTCTCTCTTCCCCCCCTCTCTCCCCTCTCCCCCCTCTCTCTCTGCACCCTCACTCCCCCCCCTCTCTCCCCTCTGCCTCTCTTCCCTCTCACTCCCATCTGTCTCTCTCCCCTCTCTCTTTCCCCTTCACTCCCCCTTCCCTCTCTACTCTCTATATCTACCCCTCTCTCTCCCCCTCTGTCTCTCTCCCCTCTCTCTTCATTTTCCCCCTATATCTCGCCCTTTTTCTCCCCTCTCTCTTTCTCTCTCCCCAATTTCTCGAGGATTGCCAGCTTTCTCACTCTCTTGTGGAAGAAGTAGAATGGATACGGGGGAGCCAGTGGATGTGGTGGATCCAAACTTTCAAAAAGCCTTTGACAAGGTCTCGCACAAGCGATTAGTGTGCACAACTAGAGCACATGGTATTGGGACAAGGGTATTGACATGGATACAACACTGATTGGCAGGCAGGAAGCAAAGATTAGGAATGAACGTGTCCTTTTCAGAATGGCAGGCAGGAACTAGTGGGGTGCCGGGATCCCAGACTCTAATAATATTTATTCACGATTCAGACGAAGGAATAGTAAGATTAAATGAGAACTTGCCAGTTTGAAGTTTGATCTTGATTTTATGAGGAGTTACGATGAGCGATTACGTGAAGAAGGCCGTCATCCCACTTGGCGTGTCATACTTCAAAGCAGCGGTGTGGAATCACAGAAACAAGTAGTTGACCATAAACACAGTAAGATTTTGAGAACTGGAATTACCATATGACCTTGATAATATGAGGGTGGGAGCGGTGGGCACGTAATCCCTCATCGTAACTCCTCATAAAATCAAGGACAAACTTCAAACTGGTAAGTTCTCGTTTAATCTTACCATTTTACTTCGGAGTCACGTGAGTGACTACGTGAAGATTTCAAAGCTCTGTGATTTCACGCCGGAACCGAATCCTTGCGTAACACACTGCATGAAGTGACCATGGATGAGTGAAAGAGATTCATGCATTCAGACATTACTTGGTTTGTTACGCTGATGCTTGATCATCCAATGAAAATAATAGCGACCCCTTTCATCCAGAGGAAACTATTAACAGTCAAAAAGGGAGTTTGCAAATACCCCCGGTTTGGCAACGGTTGTATTAAAAGTTGGTAAAGTATGTTCGTTTGACCATCCTTCAGCTGCTAGGATGTGGTCCAAAGGAAACGTACATAATCATATGAGCTGATGTGGTAGCAACCCCGGTGGAATGCGAGTTAAAATATTAGTATTGAGTCCTGCATTCGCCAAACTCCCGTTTTACCACCTGAAGATGGTAGAACTAAACTTCTTATAAAATGTATATATATTTTTTTATTCCACAAAACATTGTTTCGTTTGGAGCCTTTAAGACTCTAAGTGATCTAGACGTATTGTTGTGAATGTGTGACCAGACATTCCAGAAGGTCCATCGGGTATGCCATGAACCTCACGACTGGTTAGTTCCGGTTTATTAAATCAAAACATTATATATTATGTTATTAACATATGTAACCAACCTGTCCAGTCGTAAGTTATGTCGTGACTGGGCCCGTTGCACTGAGGCCAGTGCCATGATGATTATTACATTTTGAGAGCCGGCTTGAGATAAGGATGTAGCTGGAGCCCCCTGCTGAAGTAATGTTAACATTACGTCATGTCCCATACTCCCATGTTACTGGGCCTGGGGGAACTTGTGTTAAGATATCCTATATAATTCAGGATATCAGAGGGTGAGGCTCGACAGAGTGGGTTCCACTTGCTGCAGCAAATATGATGAGAAGCACGTTTGCACCGTTTAAGGCTCTGTAACTGAGTATTGTCAGCGACTCATATGAAATGAACTCTAGGACATCAGTTATTCGTGCTGTATTGCATGTAACATGTGTATTCAGCTAGAACCGTTTCCCATCTGCTGAAGTGGAGATGTCCTGCCTCTTTTTGGTGCAATCATGCATTCTGCAGTGAGCACTCCACGGATTTGTCTGACAACCCGCGGTGCAGGAAAACGTCTCGGAGTCTTCAAGTCAATGACTTGATGTATCATGCAGACCCTGGTCTCCCGAGTTACAGGTTGTACCAGCAAGTTTTATGCTTTGAATAACCATATAGGTTCTATATAATTCCCTACATTAGCGGGAACCATGGCTGCGTATGTCAGTCAGGCAGATTGAGGCCTGAAGCGGTGTCTTGCTGGATAAAATGCAAACCCCACTGATGAGGCAGAATGGAGAAAACACATATGCAATAATTCCTCCACCAAGTGGCGATAATGTATATTTTGCCACTGTATGCCACATGTTTTGCAGCTGGTAAATAAGCATGCATGGTTATATATCGATATTCGATGTTCCATCGAGCAAAAATGACATTAAATACTTTGTAGTCCAACATCCATCCTGTGTTTCATAGATTTCACATGAGACAGTAGTTTCAAAATAAGATTAGGTAAATATCACAGGATATTTAAACTTCATAGCACCCGTGTGACTAACATATGCCACCCCCATAGTGTATCAGCTTGGAGTTGAGCATGCAGATTGTGCACATTCTTACAATAACCTTCAACGGATAAAATGCAACGAGTTATAGGTAGTTCATACCAATTACTGCAAATTGGTAACTTATGCAACCCGCATCCGCCTCCGTAACTGGAGATGGCGTACCATACTTATCATCGTTGAGCCCTAGCATCAATTTGCAAAACTAAGTATACCCGATAAAAAATACTGGAGCAATGCTGAATACTGCCACGATCGGGATTTCGGTAGCTTCAGCTGAGAATAGCATAGGTTTATTTGTAATGACCTATATGCTAATAGAGAGGTTAATTATTTGCATGTTTTAACTTCAGGTAATGCAAGGCCCAATTTGTACCACTGATACACAGCTGCTATATAGTCAACTACATCTAGATGAATAGAAAGCAGCTTAATAACCAACTACATTGTTACAGGCTTCTGTTAATTACATATCTTGCTCCAAGGCGGAATCCCTTGTTAGTTGATTGTTAAATGTTAATCCCAATAATCAGTAGTTCTGATTGGTATCAACTTAAATTTAACTGGATGGGTGAGACCCTGACTCTTCAAATATAGTTTGGGCCTATAACAGTTAATGTTTATGTGGCGCACCTAAGACGGTGTGACCACCTCGATTTAATTTATTTGATGGTGCATTGGCAGTTTATAATGTGCAGCAGTGAGGCGGAACGTCTGTGTCACTCCAGTTGCTGCGGGGACTGGAAACAGCAAGGCACTTCCTCCATCTCGGCAGAAGCAAGCTGGGGATGAATTAAGACGCACCGTGTCCTCATTTGCTATCTCACACCTGCTTTTATATAGGTTATCTATCTGCCTTACGGTGCCCAACCATGGGACCCGTAACAGATCGTGGGGGCTCGTCCGGGATCGGCGCCACTTCCTGGTTGGAGCTGGAGCTGATCAACAAATGACACCTGAGACCGAGACAGGGCTGATTCGAGCTGAGTGCCGGGAGCGGTGAGTCGGGGTAGAGACTGTGCCATTGCTGAACTGTGATCCATCGTGAAAGAAGGTGAAAAGCTGCTGCCATGTCAGAGAGTGGGAGGAAGAGCCTAGTGTGGGACATTAGGAAGTCACTGCTCACCTTGTCAGCTGCAGAGCTCTTTCACATCGCCAAAGAGGTGGGTTCGACGTCAGATTGGGACCTGTCTGAACTTCATGAAGGAGTCCATGAAGGCTGCTTCGACAAAATCAGTTCATTCATGTACAGTTAGCATTTGTTAGAGTCAGAAGACAGTGGAATGCCTGAATTGTTGGGTTTGAAAGATGCTATTGATGATATTGTAAAGACCCGACATGTATTGTGTTTGCCAGAGCTAGAAATACAACCCATAGGTGCTCATGGAGATACTACTAACCAAATGTTCCAAGTCAGTTCTACTTTGCCAAACAGTGATGCTTTCACAACTGACCCAGTACTACCTACTGCTGTATCTGACTCCACAAACGCAGAGTTACTGGCAATGCTCACTAGCTATGAGGAGCTTGGTAAAAGGTTGAAACAAAGCATTATGGTACCGACAACTCAGTCACCAGAAGATTCTCCGCCATTAGCAGCACAGGCTAATAAGTCTCGAAGTGACTCATCATACCACAACCCGACAGTTCTCCGACCCATTCGAGAGGGGATGATTTCCATACGAGATCTCTCCTACCTCCAGAGAAGGGAGTTTAAGGTACAAGGGGGCCAGGTTGGTGATCATTCGTCAGACATCAGTTATAACAATGTCTGTAAGCAAAGGGTTCAAAGAAGGCTTCCATGATACATAGATAGTTCGTGGTGTGCTCCGGATAATAAAACCTGGAATTTTTAAAGAGTTGCCAATGAACAAGGATGACTTGACTGTGATGGAACTCAAGGGATTTCTGCAGGCTCACCTAAGAGAAAAAAGCAGTACAGTTATTCCAAGAGTTAATATGTGCCAAGCAGGAGGAGAACGAGACACCACAACAATTCCTCTATCGTGTCATAGATTTGAAGCAACGTGTCCTATTCACATCAAAACTGTCAGACGCAGGTATAAAATACAGTGCAGCTACTGTTCAAGATGGCTTCCTACATACAGTTTACCAGGGATTAGGCTACAAACACAGTGACCTACGCAGAGAAATAAAACCTCTCTTGTCCAGTGGTGAAGTAAGTGATGAGACAATACTGCGCCAGGTAATGAGAATAACCAGTGAAGAAAGTGAGAGACAAAAGAGGATAGGTCCTCTTCGTCGGCAGGCTGCAGTACATGCACATGGTGCACAGTTTGAGCCGAATACAGCAAAAGAACAGTGCAGCAAGCAAGAGAGCGCGGCGCCAAAAGTAAAGACAGACCCAATTAAAGAGCTTACAGCGAAAGTAGATGAGCTCACAAGTATGATTGAGGCCATGAAACGACAAATTAAGTCACAACCAACAGATGTGAGGAACCAATATTATCAAAATAAAATGAGACCCAGGAGAGATAAACCATACGGTTGTCCAAAATGTGTTGAACAAACCGCCCAGACTGTAACCATTGTTTCTCATGTGGGGAGGAAGGCCACAGAGCTGTTGGCTGCTTAAAGAAACAGAAGAGTCAGGGAAACTTGAACCGGTCGCTGCAGGGGGGCGCCCAGTGATCGGATCTGAGAAACGTCTCCAAACTCAAACTGATTGTGATGACAACAATACAGATCTTCCTTTGTCCACTACTTCAGAAGTAGCGAGCACACCGTAAAATGACAAACAAAGCAAATCATCTTCTCAGTTCTCTTTTGAACCACAATGTACCAAACGTAAAGCTGTCGCCAACATGATAGGAAAGAAGGCGCTGATACAATGTAATCTAAGTGGTTTGGCTGTAACGGCATTGCTTGACTCAGGCGCACAAGTTAGTATTATCATGCGTGCCTGGAAAGATCTACACCTGCCTGATCTAAACATTCGACCAATGTCTGAGATCATTGAGGAACTGGATGAGCTAAAGGTTTATGCAGTCAACGGAGAGCTCATTCCTTTTGATGGAAGGGTTCCTATAATGACCAACCTACCTGGGAATGAGAACCCACGTTTTGCCATCAGTGTCCCATTCTTAGTCAGCAGCTTGACCATGGAGAGACCGTTGATTGGTTTTAATGTTCTGGAGCAGCTTGTTGAAGGACAACCAGAAAGGTTAGTACCTACTCTGATACAGTTGTTTAAGAATTCCATTGGTATTTCAAGTGAGAAAGCAGAAGCAGTGGTGAGTTTTATTCAGACAGTGGAGCCAAGCATGACACAAGGACGCCTATGAACTGGTGCAAAGGACGTGGTCGTTCCAGCTGGACAAGTCAGCTGGGTGAGATGCCGTGTTCCCCCAACCATGAACTCCTATGGCCGTCTGGTGTTGTTCGAATCAGACGAAGGCAGTCAGCCTTTGGATCAGCTAGATCTAGGAGCAGGTTTGGTTGAAATGCAGAATCCTTTAAAACCATATGTCACCATTGCTGTTGGCAACAACACCAGCCATGACATTATCTTGCCACGTAAGACAGCCCTGGGCACCTTACAGCATATTGAAAGGGTTGTGGAAGCTGACCCTCCAAGAAAAGTGGCATCCATGACAACAGTCAACGAGGTCATCTCTCAACTTCCTCAACCAACTCCATCACTGTGGCATCCGCTCGTGAACCTTGATCACCTGGAGGAAAATCAGCAAGAGGTTGTCAGGAAAATGTTATTTGAGGAGTCTAAAGCCTTTGCCAGAGATGAAAATGATATTGGATGCAACCCAAGCCTGAAAATGGTGATAAATCTGAAAGATGACATTCCTGTGCAGAGAGCATACACATCCATACCAAAACCGCTGTTGAGAGTGGTTAAGGAATATGTTCAAGACCTCCTTGTCAAGGGATGGATAGTGAAATCTAGGTCCTCCTATGCCGCTCCAGTTGTGTGTGTGCGGAAGAAAGACAGTACACTGCGCCTCTGCATAGATTATCGTCCATTGAATCAGAAAACGGTGCCGGATAGACACCCACTGCCTCGAATACGAGACTTGCTGGACACCTTGGGTGGTTACTCGTGGTTTAGCATCCTTGACCAGGGTAAGGCCTACCACCAGGGTTTCGTGGCTGAAAGTTCACGTCATCTCACTGCTTTCATCACACCCTGGGGTTTTTATGAGTGGGTAAGGATCCCGTTTGGCTTATCAAACGCGCCAGCAGCATTCCAGAGAAGAATGGAGGATATGTTGAGTTCTCTGAGGGATGAGTGCTGTATACCCTACCTCGATGACATCCTCTGCTACTCGCGGTCGTTTGAAGATCACGTGGAAGTGGTCCGCAAGTTTCTCCAAGCTTTGCAACATCAAGGGGTAAAGCTCCGATCTGAAAAGTGTGAGCTGTTCAAGCAAGAAGTTCGCTATGTTGGCCGCCTTGTCTCTGCTGACGGTATTCGAGTTGATCCCAAGGACCTAAATGCTGTGCTGGCTTTGAAAGACAATACACCACAGACCGTAGGTGATTTGAGAAGGGTTCTCGGCTTTCTCAGTTACCACAGGTCGTACATTCAAAACTTCTCAAAGAGAGCAAAGCCATTGTATGAGATGCTCCAAGGGAAATCCTCAATTCTAGTCCAATCTCGACAAGGTAAAGCCAAGGGACCCCAACTGTCATCCAGGGCACCCATACAGTGGACTGCTGAACATCAAAGTGTACTCGAGAGACTGATTGACATGTTGACACATCCACCGGTTTTGGCATTCTTCGACAGGCCTTTCGTCTTGCATACCGATGCATCAGAGCAAGGTCTAGGAGCTGTTCTCTACCAGCAACAGGAGGGAAAGCTGGGAGTCATTGGGTATGGGTCACGGACTTTGACAGCGGCAGAGAGGAACTACCATATGCATTGTAGCAAGTTGGAGTTCCTTGCACTTAAGCGGGCAGTGTGCGAGAAATTTAGGATCTACCTCTATTATGCACCACATACTTTACCATCTTCACTGACAACAACCCACTTACTTACATCATGAGCACTGCCAAACTCAATGCGGTTGGTCACCGGTGGGTGCGAGAACGGTCAGACTTCCATTTTGACATCAGGTACAGACTAGGAAGAGTCAACACGGACGCAGATACTCTGCCCGAGTCCCTCTTGATATTGACCAGTACATGTCAACGTGCACAGAGGAGTTGTCGCAGGATGTAGTGAATGCAGCTTGGGAAGGAAGTCAAGCAGCCCAGTGGAAAGATGTGGCATGGATAGCCGCTCTTGCTGTCTCCTCTCATGTTGTTGTCCTACAGCCCCGCGCCCCTCTACACAGCATTAGTCATGACGACTTGGTCCAAGCTCAACGAGAGGATCCCGAGATAGGAGAGATCTTAAAGCTCAAAGAGATGAACAGCAAATTGACAGACGATATCGGAAGGACTGTGATAGGAACCGCATGCACGCTTCTGCATGAGTGGAGCAGGTTGCACATCGAGGATGGATTGCTGTACCGCAGAACAACAAGTAGGAAACAATTAGTACAACCTCTGAAATACTAACCCGTGGTATTAAAGCACCTCCACGACAACATGGGACATGTGGGCATGGAGAGAGTTCTTCACCTCGCCAGGGAGAGGTTTTACTGGCCCTGCATGAAATGGTGTGTCGAGGACTATGTAACAAAGAAGTGCAGTCGCATCAAACAGAAGAAGCCTACAGTCCATGTGCGTGCACCAATGAGCGGTCTGAAGTCTAACTCACCCCTGGGAATGGTTTGTATCGACTTCTTACACCTGGAAAAGAGCAAAGGGGGTTATGAGTACATCCTAGTAGTAATTGACCATTTTACAAGATTTGCTCAGGCCTACCCTACAAAAAAACAAGCCTGGCCGGACGGCAGCAGAACGGATTTTACAATGACTTTGTACCACGTTTCGGATTCCCAAACAAGCTCCATCATGACCAAGGACGTGAATTCGAGAATGAACTTTTTCGAAACCTTGGCCAGCTCTCTGGAGTAGGACATTCCCGAACATCTCCATATCACCCGCAAAGTTACCCAGCAGAGCGATTCAATCGAATATTGCTGCAGATGCTGCGAACTCTGACAGACAAAGAAAAGGAGACATGAAAAGAACATCTCCCACAGGTTGTACATGCGTATAACTGCACCCACCGTGAGTCCACTGGCTATTCCCCTCACTATCTTCTCTATGGTCGACACCCTCGCCTTCCTGTGGATCTCTTGTTTGGGTTGGTTGAAGAAATAGATCCAGTGACGCACACAGGTTATACTGAGAAGTGGCAAAAAAGGATGGCGGAAGCATACCGCATTACTAACAACAACAGTCTGTCTTCAAGTGCAAAAGGAAAGTCCTACTATGATCAGAAGGTGAGAGGACTGGTCCTGAAACCTGGGGATAGAGTGTTGGTTAGAAATCTTGGAGAGCGAGGCGGGCCTGGTAATCTACGTTCCTACTGGGAGAAGAGGATATATGTAGTGAAGGAACAAGTCTCAGACAACTCAGTGTATGTTATTCATCCAGTAAACGATGGCAAAGGGAGACTGAGGACGCTGCATAGAAACCTGCTTTTACTGGTCAATGATTTACCAGTGGAATTCCCATCGCAGCAGACCAAACCAACTTCTAAGCCACAGACGCAAAGGAAACCTCAGTTGAGAAGGAGTGGCATAAGAGAAAGAACCGAGAATGCAGAGACATTTGACTCGGATGATGAGTCAGGAGGAGGTTACTGGTTGAGGATACCCCTAAGTCGGGCTGAGCCAAGGACAGCAGCTACGCCTGAGAGAATGCCGACTCAGACTCCTCGTAAACCTGCCAGAATCCAACATGTGCAAGCACAAAGAACACCCACTCGAGTGACCCGACACAGGGATGGAGATTCATTCATATCAGTCGGAAAACATGGAAGAAGTCAAGAACGGATGGAGGTCCAAATATCACCTGAAATGGACTTGAGGCCAACAGAAGCTGAAATACAGACAAAGGATCAAAGGGAAATACACTTAACAGATGAGGGCGAACTACAACAGGAGGATGATCAGGACATTACCCATGACACTGAACAAGATGAGAAGCTTGTGCAGGCGGACCCCGATGTACCTCAGATGTACCCTCTTCACCTATGACTGCACACCTGTACATGGTACTAACACCATCATCAAGTATGCAGATGATACAACGGTGATTGGCCTCATCAGCAACAACGATGAGTCGGCCTACAGGTAGGAGGTCCAGCACTTAGCAGCATGGTGCGCTGACAACAACCTGGCCCTTAACTCCAAGAAGACCAAGGAGCGCATTGTAGACTTCAGGAAGTCCAGGGGCGGCACGCACACCCCCATCCACATTAACGGGACGGAGGTGGAACGTGTTTCTAGCTTCAGGTTCCTGGGAGTCAACATCTCCGATGACCTCTCTTGGACCCACAATACCTCAACTCTGATCAAGAAGGCTCACCAGCGTCTCTTCTTTCCGAGGAGACTGAAGAAGGTCCATCTGTCTCCTCATATCCTGGTGAACGTCTACCGCTGCACCATCGAGAGAATCCTTACCAACTGCATCACAGTATGGTACGGCAACTGCTCTGTCTCCGACCGGAAGGCATTGCAGAGGGTGGGGAAAATTGCCCAACGCATCACCGGTTCCTCGCTCCCCTCCATTGTGTTTGTCCAAAGCAAGCGTTGTCTGCGGAGGGCGCTCGGCTCGCCAAGGACTGCTCTCACACCAACCATGGACTGTTTACCCTCCTACCATCCGGGAGGCGCTACAGGTCTCTCCGTTGCCGAACCAGCAGGTCCAGGAACAGCTTCTTCCCGGCGGCTGTCACTCTACTCAACAACGTACCTCGGTGACTGCCAATCACCCCCCCCCCCCCGGACACTTATTATTATTTATTCAAATCATTTGCTATGTCGCTCTTCCAAGGAGATGCTAAATGCATTTCGTTGTCTCTGTACTGTACACTGACAATGACAATTAAAATTGAATCTGAATCTGAATTTGAATCTGAATCTGACGGAGGACGACCAAGAGTTGCCTCCGGATGCAGACCTCGAGGAGCACTCTCTCTCACACTCTGAACCTGGATCCCCTGTTACACTGAGACGGTCCTCAAGGGAAAGACGGCCAGTCCAAAGGCTCACCTACTCATTTCTTGGTCATCCGACCTATCAACCATTTCCTGCTGTGAACACTATTGGCACGTACCTCATGCCCTATACTCACCCACTGTACAGGCCATCATCCCAGTGTGCACCCATGGTCCAATATTCATACTTGCCATGTAATGTACAGGGTTATTGAGAATGCACAGTTGCGATGTAATCAAACTAGAGTCATATATTTTTTATATTTGAAGATTTTGAATATTGTAAATATTTTGAGTCTGTGAAAGATTGTTGATTATTTTCAATGGAAACTTGTGATTTGAAATAAGTGTCAGGAACCACTTTTGTTGTTGGGGAGCGGTTGGCGCACCTAAGACGGTGTGACCACCTCGATTTAATTTATTTGATGGTGCATTAGCAGTTTATAATGTGCAGCAGTGAGGCGGAACGTCTGTGTCACTCCAGTTGCTGCGGGGACTGGAAACAGCAAGGCACTTCCCCCCATCTCGGCAGAAGCAAGCTGGGGATGAATTAAGACGCACCGTGTCCTCATTTGCTATCTCACACCTGCTTTTATACAGGTTATCTATCTGCCTTACGGTGCCCAACCATGGGACCCGTAACATTTAGCAAAACACAGCGTTTAACATCATTCCAGATAAATGATAACTAATGTTCTTGAGGTCTGAGCAGCCCAAGCTCCGTTTGGAAATTTGGTAAATAAACCTGGGAAATGTAGTTAGCCTATTTTGCAACGCTTTAACTGTTATTATAGTCCCATTCAGGTAAATTTCAAATATCTCTGGCGATTCCAGTGAATGGGAAACTGCATAGCATGCAACTTTGAGATTGATGCTTGCCATATAGCTCCTATAAAACAGTTGTTATACCGTAACAACATTTACTATTCTGAAAGTCGGTACTGCACATATGAGTTAAACCTGGATGAAGTGACATCCTCCATCTGTCACCTGTCCTGAAAGGCAATCCTGCCCATAATACTGGGCCTGCCTCGAAGACAACTCCGGTCCCAATTCCAAGTCTGCTTGGAACCTATGTATGTGTGCAGTAAAAGTAATCACATGTTATTATCTGTTTTTTAAAACCAGATCTGAAACTCATGTTGTTTTTCATTGTCATTTTGAACAAAAACATAAGAGCAAGATTACCAACATGTAACTGGTCCACAATCCCTTGTTTCAGTAAACCCAGACCCACCTACCTCCATGGCTACCGGTGGTCTTGTGGTAAGCCCAAAGGCGGCTGATGCGGTTTCCTTTTCTCTGCTTGATAGGGGTGTAGGACTGGTAGGGTGTGTGGATTCCATGTTTCTCCTGACCCCTGTTTGGGTCTATGTCTGAAACCTCATCATACTGAGCCTGCCTTGAAGACAATTCTGGCCATAACTCTGAATCTGCCTTGAAAGACGACTTTGGCCATATTCCCGTGCCCAGCTTTCAAGCTACCACCGGCTTCAGTGAACCGTTTACCACCTATGGAGGTGTGGGTGTGTTGTTGCTTACTGATGAAGCTTTGCTCGTCGTTGGTACCTTGATCAGTCCGACAGCTTTAGCTTCCTTCTTCTGGTCTTACCTGAAGAGAGGATTCGGCGCTGGTTTAATTACCTGGATTTCGCCCTCCAATGTCACCCTAATAGCGCTGTTCCTTTGCCGGCACTTGTAGCGTGAAAACTCTGGCCCCTTCTGGGTATTCTGCCAACTGCTGGAGCCCAACTCTTCCGGTAGCAAACTCTTTGTTTGCGAGGCCATTTGCATGTGCTTCAGTATGTTCATACTCTAAATTCGAGATTAGTCACCTACTGACCACTCGCATTCCCCTCCACGAGAGTGAATTCGTAGGCCGCCGTGAAACAGGTGCTGCCGCAGGCCCCTGAGGATACCTGCGTTGACATGGCCCCTCCAGCGGACCTATGTCAGGTTCTTTGGTTTGGGCAAGACTGAAAACTGACCCTGGATGCTCCTCTCCTTGGAGCAGACGACATTTGTGCAGCCCTGAAACAGGTGATGTTTCCTGCGTGTTCTCCATAATACCCGGGCTGATAACTCCCTCCTTTGGACTATATCATTGTGGGGCACCTCTCCATCAGGTGCTCCGTGTGGGTTTTGAACGTTTAAACACGTTACCCATGAAGGAGGGAATCCTCTCCATCCGGAATCCTACTGGCCCGACTTGTTTGCGGGCTTTCTCCTTGTCCTCCCTTCCTCAGAGAGAGAGAGAGAATATGGTGGCTAACCCTCCAATTGGATTTGCCTAGGTACTCCTGGCCCGTTATGTTTAAATTAATGGGCCTCTTCCCTATGCTCCCCTCCGCAGAGTGGAGATATATTTTTATAACTAACTTTGAATGGCTGTTTTGGTTGATGTCGGCACCAATCCGACGCTGCTGCCTCCACTGCCAGCGATTCCAGAGGCGAATTTCGACCGCCACCCGCTAATCGCCCTACCGCGGTCTCCGTAGAGGATGCCCGGTCCATTTCCGGGTATCCCTGAGGTCATGACCGGGATTCCCTATCCGTAACTGGGGTTCCCGCGGCCCATAGTTTTACCCGCGGCCCGTCCCGACTTCGCCCCCAATTCAGCAGGCAAACTCTGAAAATGTGTTTCCTGCAACACAAAAAAACAATTCCAGAGGTAAGTTTAAAACATACTGTAAAGGAGTGATTACTGACACACTGTAAGCTTTACTGTGAGTTTAATATAGCACATGGCACACACGTCCCAGCACTGACTGCATCCAGCCTTCAGGCGTACTGGAACCTAGTGGGAGGAACAAAGGGAGGATACTACAGTTATACTAATATGATGGGGCGTGGTTAGTGGTGATGAGGTAACTACATTATAGGTTGCATGCATAACCCATCTACATCCTTTCCCTTACAATTCAAACAAGTTACGACAGTGGCAGGTTTATTATACAGTACCTGCAAAGCTAAGCATATTCTCCGTAGCGAGCCGGAGGTTTTACAATCCGACCCGAGCGAGTGCGCACAGCACCTTCACCCTCCCCGCCCGAAAGAATAGGAGGAGGGACAGGAACATAAACAGGAGGGGGAGAGAAGATGGGTGGGGAACCCAGCTTGAAGGGGGAACGGAGAGGCACAGGTGAGCCAGGTGAGAATGAAGGGGTAGAACGAGCTGAAGTTGGAGAGAGAGAAGACCTTGCAGGAGACAGCAGAGCCTGGGGAGCAAACCCGGGAGGAGCAGGGGGGGCTACCCGAGGCAAAAGGACCGACCGTGGCATGCAGGGAGCAGATGGTACGTTAGTGGAGGAAGGCTCGACACGCGATGGAGGGGTATACGGAATCGCAGGAGGTGGTTTGGGCTCGTTAACCGCCAACAGGTGCTGGCGGCTGCGTCGGTATACAGTCCCTTCGAAATCCACGAGGTAGGACCGTGGCGCGCTGTCAAACCCGACGACGGTGGCAAGTCGGGAGTAGCCGGTGGGCGTCTGCAAACGGACGACCTGTCCAGGCATCAGTGGCGAAAGAGGGCGGCAGGATTTATCATGCGATCGTCGCTGGATCTCGTGCTTCTGGGCAATACGTTTCTGGACATCAGCAGGCTGCAGGACTTTAGGCATCAGGGACTGCTGGGCAATAGGCATCGGAGGGCGGACAACTCGGGACATGAGTCGCTGGGCAGGGGATCCCATGGTACTGTCTCTGGAAATGTTCCGAAGGTTCAGGAGACCCTGATAGAAATCCCCGTTCGAGAGGCGGGTTTGTTCAAGCAGGTGCTTAGCGCTGCGGACCGCCCGTTCAGCCAGACCATTGCTTTGCGGGTACTCCGGGCTGCTAGTGAAATGGTTAAAGTTCCACTTTGTGGCAAACGCTCGAAACTCGGCGCTGGTGAACTGGCGACCGTTGTCTGTCTGCAGCCGGACAGGGGAACCAAACGTGGCAAAGTGGCGGCGAAGCTTGCTGATCACCATCTCGGAGGTGATGGCAGGGAGGAGGTCCACCTCGAACCAATTCGAGTAAGAGTCTACTAGCACAAGGTATTGCCTCCCACGCCAGTCGAAGATATCGGCCGCCAGAAAAGACCAGGGCATGTCAGGGGCAGGCTGCTGCAAAAGTGGCTGTCTTTGCTGATGCGGGGCAAGCGAGTGACAGTCCGGACAGGAATCCATCCTGGCCTGTATGTATTTAGCCATGGCCGGCCAGTAGTACTGTTCCTGGGCATGTGAGATAGTGGCATCTGCCCCGGGATGACCCATGTGGGCGGCATCAAAATACAAGCCACGCAGCGAGGCCGGGATGACAACTTTGTGTCCTTTGATAATAATACCGTCACGGAGGACTAACTCATCGCGAACCAAAAAATAGGGGTGGACGCTGGCAGGCAACGAATTCCGTTTGGTGGGCCACCCGCGCTTGATGACAGCAGCAAGCTGCTGCAGGTCGGGGTCGTTAGCGGTATGTTCAACCAAGCACTGCAGCTGGTGAGAAGGGACGAAGTTAACGTTCAGTACCTGTAAGTCCGACTGCTCGAAGGGGTGCTGGACGCAGGAGGCCCGGGTGGCCCGGGACAGTGCATCAGCCACATGCATCTCGGTGCCCCTCTTATATATGATTTTAAAGTCAAAGCGCTGTAGCTGCAGCATCATCCGCTGGAGCCTGGCAGGAGCGCAGTGTATTGGTTTGTTAAGTATCGTTACCAGTGGCTGGTGATCCGTCTCAACGGTGAACCTGGTGCCAAATAAGAAGTCCTTAAACTTCGAACACGCGAAAACCACCGCCAGAAGCTCCTTCTCTATCTGAGCATAGCGCTGCTCTGTGTCCGTCATGGTCCGAGAGGCATAGGAGATAGGCAGCAGCAAGTCATCAGCGTGGGGTTGCAGGCAGGCAGCACCCAGACCAAATCGAGAGGCGTCGCAAGTGACCACGATCGGACGCAGCAGATCAAACAACTTCAGGGTAGGTGTGCTGACCAGCCTCGTCTTTAGCAGGTCAAACGCCTGCTGGTGGTGTGGAAACCATGCCCAGGCAATGTCCTTCTTTGTGAGCTGTCTCAGGGGTGCGCTCAATTCACTGAGGTCGGGGATAAACTTCCCCAGGTAATTCACCATACCCAGGAAACGCTGCAGACTGACAACGTCTGTCGGGGCGGGCAGCTCAGAGATGGCGCTGGTCTTTTGCGGGTCTGGCTTCAACCCTTGGGCCGTGAAAATGTGGCCGACATATGTGACCTCAGGCACCCGGAACTTGCACTTTGACCGATTGAGCTTCAAATTGGTCAAGTTTAGCAGAGAAGGACTTATTTAGGGAGTTAGGTAGAGAGTTAAGGAGAAGGACTGGAAAGGTAACAATCTCAGGATTACTGCCTGTGCCACGCGACAGTGAGAGTAGAAATGGAGCGAGGTGGAGGATAAATGCGTGGATGAGGGACTGGTGCAGTGGGTATGGATTCAAGTTTCTGGATCATTGGGACCTCTTTTGGGGAAGGTGCGACCTGTACAGAAAGGACGGGTTGCACTTGAACTCAAGGGGGACCAATATCCTGGCGGGGAGATTTGCAAAGGCTACTGGGGAGACTTTAAACTAGTATGGTTGGGGGGAGGGACTCAAATTGGGAAAGCTAGCAGTCAGTGTGTGAAGCAGGGGGCAGAGAATGGTAGCACTCTGACCCAAAATGTAGGGGAGAGAGAAGAAAAAGAAAATAATCAGAGAATAAGAGAGGGTGGGTTTCTTAAATGTGTATATTTTAATGCTAGGAGCATTGTAAGAAAAGTGGATGAACTTAGAGCCTGGATTGACACCTGGAAGTATGATGTTGTGGCGATCAGTGAAACATGGTTGCATGAGGGCTGTGATTGGAAACTAAATATTCCAGGATTTCGTTGCTTCAGGTGTGATAGAATTGGAGGGGCAAGAGGTGGAGGTGTTGCATTGCTTATCAGGGAAGATATTACAGCAGTGCTTTGGCAGGATAGATTAGAGGGCTCGTCTAGGGAGGCTATTTGGGTGTAACTGAGAAATGGGAAAGGGGTAGCAACACTTATAGGGGTGTATTATAGACCGCCAAATGGGGAGCGAGAATTGGAAGAGCAAATATGTAAGGAGATTGCAGATATTAGTAGTAAGCACAAGGTAGTGATTGTGGGAGATTTCAATTTCCACACATAGACTGGGAAACACATTCTGTAAATGGGCTGGATGGGTTGGAGTTTGTAAAATGTGTGCAGGATAGTTTTTTGCAACAATACATAGAAGTACCTACTAGAGAAGGGGCGGTACTGGACCTCCTGTTAGGAAATGAGATGGGTCAGGTGGCAGAGGTATGCGTTGGGGAACAGTTCGGGTCCAGTGATCACAATACCATTAGTTTCAATATAATTATGGAGAGGGACAAAACTGGACCTAGGGTTGAGATTTTTGATTGGAGAAAGGCTAACTTTGAGGAGATGCGAAAGGATTTAAAAGGAGTAAATTGGGACAGTTTGTTTTATGGGAAAGATGTGGAAGAGAAATGGAGTACATTTAAAGGTGAAATTTTAAGAGTACAGAATCTTTATGTCCCTGTTCGGTTGAAAGGAAATCGTAAAAATTGTAAAGAGCCATGGTTTTCAAGGGAAATTGGACACTTGGTTCGGAAAAAGAGGGATATCTACAATAGTTATAGGCAGCATGGAGTAAATGAGGTGCTTGAGGAGTATAAAGAATGTAAAAAGAATCTTAAGAAAGAAATTAGAAAAGCTAAAAGAAGATATGAGGTTGCTTTGGCAAGTAAGGTAAAAGTAAATCCGAAGGGTTTCTACCGCTATATTAATAGCAAAAGGATAACGAGGGATAAAATTGGTCCATTAGAGAGTCAGAGTGGCCAACTATCTGCAGAGCCAAAAGAGATGGGGGAGATATTGAACAGTTTCTTTTCTTCGGTATTCACCAAGGAGAAGGATATTGAATTATGTGAGGTAAGGGAAACAAGTAGAGTAGCTATGGAAACTATGAGGATCAAAGAAGAGGAAGTACTGACACTTTTGAGAAATATAAAAGTGGATAAGTCTCCAGGTCCGGACAGGATATTCCCTAGGACATTGAGGGAAGTTAGTGTAGAAATAGCAGGGGCTATGGCAGAAATATTTCAAATGTCATTAGAAACGGGAATAGTGCCGGAGGATTGGCGTACTGCGCATGTTGTTCCATTGTTTAAAAAGGGGTCTAAGAGTAAACCTAGCAATTATAGACCTATTAGTTTGACGTCAGTGGTGGGCAAATTAATGGAAAGAATACTTAGAGATAATATATATAAGCATCTGGATAAACAGGGTCTGATTAGGAATAGTCAACATGGATTTGTGCCTGGAAGGTCATGTTTAACTAATCTTCTTGAATTTTTTGAAGATGTTACTCGGGAAATTGATGAGGGTAAAGCAGTGGATGTTGTGTATATGGACTTCAGTAAGGCCTTTGACAAGGTTCCTCATGGAAGGTTGGTTAAGAAGGTTCAATGGTTGGGTATTAATGGTGGAGTAGCAAGATGGATTCAACAGTGGCTGAATGGGAGATGCCAGAGAGTAATGGTGGATGGTTGTTTGTCAGGTTGGAGGCCAGTGACGAGTGGGGTGCCACAGGGATCTGTGTTGGGTCCACTGTTGTTTGTCATGTACATCAATGATCTGGACGATGGTGTGGTAAATTGGATTAGTAAGTATGCAGATGATACTAAGATAGGTGGGGTTGCGGGTAATGAAGTAGAGTTTCAAAGTCTACAGAGAGATTTATGCCAGTTGGAAGAGTGGGCTGAAAGATGGCAGATGGAGTTTAATGCTGATAAGTGTGAGGTGCTACATCTTGGCAGGACAAATCAAAATAGGACGTACATGGTAAATGGTAGGGAATTGAAGAATGTAGGTGAACAGAGGGATCTGGGAATAACTGTGCACAGTTCCATGAAAGTGGAATCTCATGTAGATAGGGTGGTAAAGAAAGCTTTTGGTGTGCTGGCCTTTATAAATCAGAGCATTGAGTATAGAAGTTGGGATGTAATGTTAAAATTGTACAAGGCATTGGTGAGGCCAATTCTGGAGTATGGTGTACAATTTTGGTCGCCTAATTATAGGAAGGATGTCAACAAAATAGAGAGAGTACAGAGGAGATTTACTAGAATGTTGCCTGGGTTTCAGCAACTAAGTTACAGAGAAAGGTTGAACAAGTTAGGGCTTTATTCTTTGGAGCGCAGAAGGTTAAGGGGGGACTTGATAGAGGTTTTTAAAATGATGAGAGGGATAGACAGAGTTGACGTGGAAAAGCTTTTCCCACTGAGAGTAGGGAAGATTCAAACAAGGGGACATGACTTGAGAATTAAGGGACTGAAGTTTAGGGGTAACATGAGGGGGAACTTCTTTACCCAGAGAGTGGTAGCTGTGTGGAATGAGCTTCCAGTGAAGGTGGTGGAGGCAGGTTCGTTTTTATCATTTAAAAATAAATTGGATAGTTATATGGATGGGAAAGGAATGGAGGGTTATGGTCTGAGCGCAGGTATATGGGACTAGGGGAGATTATGTGTTCGGCACGGACTAGAGGGGTCGAGATGGCCTGTTTCCGTGCTGTAATTGTTATATGGTTATATGGTTATATATTGTTTACAGTTATGTTCACAGAAGGATCGGGGAGGCGAGATCGGCTGTGGAGGAGAGTGTAAATACTTACATCTCCCGTGGAATAGCTGAGCTCAGAGTCGGGGGCAGCGTCAACAGAGGGCTGAGAATCCATCTCGCTATCAACTTGTAGAAGGTTGTTTAGGAGTTGTCTGGGAGCTGAGGGCACTTTCCCACGGGACCGGCAGGCAGCTGCAAAATGGTTTCTTCTCCCGCAGAAATTGCAGGTCTTCCCAAGGGCTGGGCACTGTGATTCTGAGGAGTGCACGTAGTTGCAGTTAGGACACTTTTGAGATCTCGGGTCCCGGGGTGTACGAACGGGCCGCGGTGGAGGGCGAAAGTTGTCCTTCATCCGTCGTTGTCCAGCAACACCAGTTAGATTTATGGCTCGGTTGTCAGACCCCCTCTGTCCATGAGGAGGGGTGACCACTTCGGCAATGCGGCACGCATGCATTGCCTGAGTCAGGGTTAGGTCAGGCCGTTGCAGCAGGTCGGCACGCAGCTTCTGATCGATCATACCAGTGACGAGAATGTCTCTGGTGAGCTGGTCGCGCATGGTTTCAAATCGGCACCGCTGGGCAAGGTGCCGCAGGTCGGCGATGAAGCATTCAACAGGTTCATCCGGCTGTTGCTTGCGTGAGAAGAACCTGGCCCGCTCCAGTATACGGTTGGAGGGCAGGTCACATATCTCCGCGAATTTGCGCAAAAGACATACCGGGTCGTCGGCCGATTCAGCTGGCTCGACCGGCTGGTCGTTGTCATCCAGGACCGCTGGTTCGTAGACAAAGGCTTGAGCTCTCTTCATTGCGTCGGGACCGGCCAGGTTGAGCAAGAGTGATGCTTTGACCGCGGCTGGGTCGTTCCGGTGCGCAATATTGACGTAGTGAGTGTAGTCCATCACAAAAGTCGACCATCGCTCCGCAATGTCAGCGTCGAAGACAAGGGGAGATGGCTTTCGGCATGAGGATGCCATGTCAAGGGAAACCCAACACTGGGCACTAACGGGGACAAAATAAATGAAAACCGGTAAACGGGAAACGCGAGTTTTAAACTTCTGACGCCATGTAAAGGAGTGATTAGTGACACACTGTAAGCTTTACTGTGAGTTTTATATAGCACATGGCACACACGTCCCAGCACTGACTGCATCCAGCCTTCAGGCGTACTGGAACCTAGTGGGAGGAACAAAGGGAGGATACTACAGTTATACTAATATGATGGGGCGTGGTTAGTGGTGATGAGGTAACTACATTATAGGTTGAATGCATAACCCATCTACACATACCTTGTTGGTTAAAACTTACCGCTGGACAGCGCGAATACTGCCGCCAGTCGGCTCGTTTGCGCAAATCGAGTCAACGTAATGACGCGCCAAGTGGGATGTCGGCCTTCTTCACGTAGTCACTTACGTGACTCCGAAGTAAAATTACAACTGGGCTGGCGGGCCGGCCGATGACAGAGCACATGAGCGATAACGGAACCGATAATTCCAGTGCTGTGCAAATGTTCATGAGAAGAACAGGGAAACATGCCCTTCGGCCCGATTCACCTATGAGGCATGATGTCCATGATGTGAATGAGATTACATGTGATCGCGTTCACTTGTATTTGTCTCATATCCCTCCATTCCTATCGGCTGTCTAAATGCTGTTTATTTGCTGTGACGATATCTGCTCCCACCACCACTTATGAAGAGATTGCTCCACCTTTGATGTAGAATACACGCCTGCCCATCTGTATTCCCTTAAATCTTTCCCCTTTCCAATAAACTGAAGTTGTGTGGGTTTAAATTCTCCCAGCCTGGGAAATAACTGTCACCATCTACTCAATCCTGCTGTAGTTGACATAATTGCACAAGCCTCTGTAAGGTCGCCCTCAGTATTCTTGCTCCAAAGAGACCAATCCCACCCGATCGAATCTGAAAAGGAATGAGCAGCAGGGACTGTTAATATAAATGATAAATGTATTGGACAGACAATTCTATGATGTTTTCCCCTTAATCTGTATCTTTGAGAAATGTGGACACCTGTTGATGTTTCATTCGTCTGATTTAATGTGAGAGTTTAATGGTGACTAAATATCAGATGTCAGGTCACCGTTTAAAAACAGTTTATTTGTTAGTGATGCACCTGGCGCAAATTTCAGACACAGGTGTACCATGTTTCATAGAGAGGGATGATGCACTTTAGTTCATCTTAACTATTCCCAATGGACGGGCACACACTACCTGTGCCCTGTGTTCAAGAGACAGGAAAGAAGAAGACAGTGCAGATCAGTAGGTGACTCAGGGGCTGGTACAGGGGTGGGAGCTTCAGACATATAGTCATACAGCATGAAAACAGGCCCTCTGGCCCAAATTGTCCATGCCCATGACCCATACACTCGTACTACCAGCCTGTGTTTGACCCATATCCCTGAAAACCTGTCCTATCCATGTACCTTTACACATGAATGTTCAATGTTATCATAGCCTTTGGCTTTGGAACTGATGTGTTACAATGCTGAGAGATATATTCTGCACTCTGTATCTTGCACTCTGTTACATCTGTTGTACTCGAGTTTGACTTGATTGTGTTTATGTTCAGTATATCCCTATCTGATTGTGTAGCATGCAAAAGAAAGCTTGACACTGCACCTCGGTACATGAACAGAGCATTAAATAGGAAAGGTGCATTCATTCTGATGGGATTATGTAGGTTTCTTAAACGCCAGCTGAGGAACAGCAGAGGAACTGCGACACATCTCAGGTGATGCTTTGCTATGTCATGAGCTCAGTAAATGATGTAGTCGTTGAGAGTGTTGCGCAATAGAGCACAGTTGTACGACAGGAAGGTGACATCAGATATACATGTGCTCAGATGGACAAGGGCTGATTAGGGATAGTCGGCACAGATTTGTAAGTGGGAGATCGAGTCTCACGAACCTGATTGAGCTTCTTGAAGATGTGACCAAAAACGTTGATGATGACAGAGCTGTCGGCGTTGTATATGTGGAATTGATCAAAGGTATTTTACAAGCATCCACATGGTAGGCTGCTCTGGAAGGTAAGATTGCAAGGGATCCAAGGAGAGATAGCTGAATGGATAGAAACTTGGCTTCATGGAAGGAAGCAGTGGGTGATGGTGGAAGGTTGTGTTTTAGTCGGAAAGCCTGAGACTAGTGGTGAGAACGTACAAGGCACGAGCAGCAAATTTGCAGCTGAAACTAAACTGGGTGGTATTGTAGATACTGAAAATGTTTGTGAAAAATTGCAGCACGGTTGGGCAGGTGGGCTGAGGATTGCCTGATGGAGTTTAATATAGAGAAATGTGAGGTGTTGCATTTTGTGAATTTTAATAAGGGCAGCACCTACACAATGAATGGTCGGGCTCTTGGAAGTGCTGTGGAGCAGAGGGATCTACGGGTGCATTTACATAGTTCTTTGCAAGTGTCGTGATGGGTAGATATGGTGATTAAAAAGGCATTTGGCGCATTGGCCTGCATCAGACTATTGTGTAGAAGTTGGGATGTCATGTTACATATGTATAAGACGTTGATGAGAACACAGTTAGAGTATTGTTCAGTGTTGGTCACCGCGTTATATGAAATATGTTGTCAAGCTGGAAATGGTGCAGATAAGGGTTGCGAGGCTGGTGCCAGGACACGAGGGCCTGAGCTATAGAGGGAGATTGGGCAGGCTCTGACATTATTCCTTGGAGCGCAAGATGGTGGGGAGAGGTCTTATGGTGATGTAGAACATCATGAGAGGAATAGATCAGGTAAATACACAGTCTATTGCCCAGATTACGGGAATCAAGAACCAGGGACATAGGTATCAGGTTAGGGGGGAAATATTTAATAGGAACATGAGGAGTGCTATTTACACAAAGGGCGCTGTGTATATGGTGTCTCAATCAAACACCACATATCCATGCTCTCCAGAGATGCTGCCCGACGCGCTGAGATACTCCAGCACTCTGTGTCTTTATTTTGAACCAGCATCTGTTGTTCTTGGATCTCCTGGTTACTGTTAAAATATTAAGGGAACTCGCTCGATATATTTGCATCAGGCAGAATCCCGGTTCACATTTTCATAATATATTGTTTATAAATGTAATTCCAATAAAGGTAGATATCTCTATTGAGGGTGTAGTTTACCATTACTACACACTGACTGCGGTTCCATCCACCCTTCGTGTGCTGTCTATGTGGAGTGTGTACGTTCTTCCCCGTGAATGTGTTGATTTTCTCCGGGTGCTCCGGGTTCTCCACCAGACAGATGGTGGTGGGTAGATGGAACGCGCTGCCATAGGATGTAGTTAAGCCAAGTACCATATCAACAGTTGAAGTAAATTTGGACAAGGATACGAACAGGAGTGTGAGAGGGACATGGGCCAAACACGGGCAGTTGGCACTAGTGTAGATGGGGCATCTTGGTCAAAATGGACAAGTTGGGCCGAAGGGTCTATTTCCGTGCTGTGTGACTCTATGCAAGGTCCCCCACACTACGTGGCGAGTCAGGTGGACAGGGTGGTGAAGAAGACAAGTGCTCTGATGTTTAATTCCTTGGATTTCCAGGCTAGAGTTTAGTTTGAGGACAGTGAAGCACCCGTTGGACACTTGCGAGGTAGATAAACGATGCGCCTCCGTTGTTAGTGACAACACCACCCAATACAGTATCACCACTACACAAAATTGCTGGAGAAACTCAGCGGGTGCAGCAGCATCTATGGAGCGAAGGAAATAGGCGACGTTTCGGGCCGAAACCCTTCTTCAGACAGTAAGACCCTCTTGAACACAGTATCAACACTGGTTTGCAGTCAGTGATGTGTCTGCAATGTGGCTACAACTGGGGAGATCGATGACAGACAGAGCACACTAGAGTTTACAGAACCGGTGATTCCAAGCGGTGTGTGAAATGGGCATGGAAACAGCATGGACACGGGCCCTTCGCCCCGACTCGTCCGTGCAGTTAAAATGCCTATCTAGGGTGATATCATTCACTTGTATTTGACCCTTTTCCTTCCATTCCTGTCCGAGACAAACGGCTGTCAAAATGCTGTTTATTTGCGGTAACGGTATCTGCCCCACACCCTCATGAAAAGATTGCCCAACCTTAGGTGTGGAATACCTGCCCGTCAGAATTCCCTTCAATCTTTCCCCTTTCTATTAAACTTGGTCTCTGAGTTTAGATTTTTCCAGGCTGAGAAATATCCGTGACCATCCACTCAATCCTGCTGTAGTTGACATAATTTTACAAGCCTCAGTAAGGTCGCCCCTCTGCATTCTTGCTCCAAAGAGACCAATCCCACCCGATCCAATCTGTCTTCTATCAAGATTATGTTTAATTATATTGGGACGACAGATGGCGCAATGGGCTAATTGTTCGGCTGGCAACCGAAGGTAGCCGGTTCGAATCCCGCTTGGAGTGCATACTGTCGTTGTGTCCTTGGGCAAGGCACTTCACCCACCTTTGCCTGTGTATGAATGTGTGTGAATGTGTGTGAGTGATTGGTGGTGGTCGGAGGGGCCGTAGGCGCAGATTGGCAGCCACGCTTCCGTCAGTCTGCCCCAGGGCAGCTGTGGCTACAGAAGTAGCTTACCACCACCGAGTGTGACTGAGGAGTGAATGAATAATGCGATGTAAAGCGCCTTGAGTATTAGAAAGGCGCTATATAAATCCCATCCATTATTATTATTATTATGTTTATGTTTAATCTTTATCTTGTTATGTACCTTGATGCTTTATTTGTGTAATTGTATAGCAAATCAAATGTCACTGTACCTCAGTACACCTGACAATATAGGACCATTGAACCATTGCACTAACGGTGTTCATTCCTGAAAACATCCTGGTGAATCTGGTCCGCACTGCCTCTGGCAATAGGACATCGCTTCTATGATATGGTGACCAGAACTACACGAGAGGGGCTGGCAGATATTTGAAGTACAACTGAGGAGAGCGAGTGCTTCACTTGGAGGAGCAGTGAAGTCTTGATTGTTCTTTATTTGGACGTTCAGCTGTGGTGCAAGTGTGCTCAGAATCAGTCGCAGGTGGGAAGTGACATCATCAATGAGTCCAGAGGTGTCAGTACCGATGAGATGGAACCGAGGCAAAACGGTGAATAAAGTATAGATGGATTTTGGACGACAGGTACACAGTGCGTATAAAGTAGCATCACACGAAGATAGGGTGGTTTAAAAGGCTTTTGTCACATTGGCCTTCATCAGTCAGAGCATTGAGTATAGAGGTTTGGAGGTCATGTTGCACATGTACAAGACGTTGGTGAGACTGCATTTACAGTGTTGTGTTCCGTTTTGGACACAGTGGTATCGGTAAAATGGTGTCAAGGTGGAAATGCCGTAGAGAAGATTTACGAGGATGTTGGCAAGAATCGAGGGCTTGATCTAGAGGGACAGATTCAGCAGGCTAGTGCTTTATTCCTTGGTACACAGGAGGATGAAGGATGGTCTTTCAAGGTAATTTATTCTTCTTGCGTATGGCGTACACAGCCTAAAGTTGTAGGACAACTTATTCTAGTTGATTTTATTTGTTTGTGCAAACAGTTGTCAGCTCACCGATTAAAATCGGTATGTTTGTTAGTTCTGTATCTGGCGCAAACTTCACAAACAGGGAGGGGGGAGATAGAGAGAGGGGGGTTGATTTATTTCAATTAATACCGATGTACCTACCTAAAAATATTTTCAAAAATCTTGATTCTTGGATTACAAACTTTATTTGGGATTATAAAACACATATAATTCACAAACGACATCTATGTCAACCCAAAGAAACAGGCGGATTGGCTCTTCCCAATTTCTTATACTATAATTTGGCAATGAATATTAAAAATGTAATTTACTGGCTGATAATTCATGCCAACAGGTAGACTGGTTAATATGGAGAGAGAGGATTGCTCGCCTTTTAATATAGGCGCGATTCTTCTCTCCCCAACAGTTGAAGAACACACTATATGATACAAATCCGATTATTCACAGCACTCTACGAATCTGCAGACAAGTAAAATCAACTTTTAAACTAAGAAATGTATCTCTTCTCTCAGCTACATCTATAACCCTTTGTTCAAGCCATCTATTATAGATACAACGTTTACATATTGGGTAAGTCTAGGAATTAAAAAACTTGGAGATCTCTACGAGATGGGAACTCTTGTCATTTCAGGAATTACAGTCGAAATACAACCTGAAGTAATAAATATTTCAGATATCTTCAAATTCGAGACTATTTAAAAACATATACCCATGACTACCAAACTCTGCTGTCAGATATACTCGACGAATGTATGAATAGAAACTCAGTCAAACAATCTAACATCATATTTGTATAATACCCTTCTGTAGCGGCAGAGTTTTCATATCTTTCGGGTAATTAGCACCCTAGCCACTAATTGGATGACAATGGATAATGGGAATATCTTCGGTACGCATGCAAGCTGCCTCAGAGATCTTCAGAGCTTCTCCATTCATAAAGCTTCAACACACAGTCTTTTGATGAATATTTTCTTTATTGTAGATATAAAACAGTAAGATACATCCAAAGTTTTTCCGACTTGTTACGGCAATCTTCTTCGAACTCCAGCTCATTACTTCAGATATTAGAAAGCTCGTCGTGTATCCGTAACAATGACATGTAATGACATGCTCGACATGGTCGAAGGATTAACCTTCTCCCTCGTCTCTCCAAAACGAATCTAAAAATTAAATTCTGCGCAAGCAGTTAAGCTGCAAACACGCCCAAAGACACGTCATAAATCCCACCCACATTATAACGGGCAGTCTAAAATTTAAAGGCACATGCCATCCACAATGACATGCAAAGCAGGCCAAATGTCCACTGCATACCGGCCCCTAATTGTTCCGAACACATAATGAGGCAATTACTAATAAACATCAAAACAGTGGCCATAAAGGCTTAACATATATCAAAGGCAAAAGATCAGGGAATAACACCCTGCGGCTCCTCGTCGGGAAATTGAACCCCGGACTACCACGTCACAGACGGGGATACTAAACCACTATACTAACGAAGAAAAAATAGCATGCACTATAAATCTGCAATCATAATTCTTCTGGCTCTTCCATCTTCACTTTCGTCTTCTAGAAGTAAGCACAACTTAGTTATTAATCTTATTACAACAGTGGTTTAATTCAAAGTCATAGCGTGCATACCATTCCCTTAAAATAAGGCATGGTACCCAGTATATAGTCCAAAGGATAATAGTCCAAAGCTTTGAGAGCATGAAACGTCTTCCTCCATGTCCGATCAACTAATTGATGTGTTGTAACAGCAATGTTGAAATATGAAAATCCTTCAATAGAATAACAGGATCTTCACCAATAAAGTCCACCGTTAAGTTTGATTTAACGTCCGAATCTTTAGCAGATATGTCAAATCCCAGCTCAAGCTTTGGCCCATTCTCTGTCTGGCTTGCAGAGAGATTTTAATTCATTGATCCATTTCTTTTCGCTTAAGAAACGGTTCACTGTCAGTTCTCTGGAAACTTCATTCGCATAATTTTCTTCTGTGTCGACGTATTTCAGTTGCACCAAATTAGTAACTCCCAATGCTCTCTCCATTGGCAGATCGTGTCAGTCCAAGTCCAACTCTCTGGTTCATTTGGCTCTGTCATCTAGTGGAATGCCTTCACAATTGTCGCTGTCCCACTTCGAAAGTATAAATCCTCCCTTATTGCAAAGAGGTGAGATGTTCTCCTGCTAGAATTGCTTCCTGCTCAGTAGGCCTAGATTTTAAGCAATCATCATTGTAGAAGTTATTCTTCAAAGAGATTCTTCTTTCATGAATTTTACTCTTATTGCCAAACTTTTGTTTGAAAGTCTGGGTACGTTGCTCTGCTATACTACCATTATTTGGCAGATTAACACTTTCTTGTTTGAAAGGTAAGTTTTCACAACAGTGTCCATCAGTTTTCACTGAATAGTTCATAACATCCATGAACTTCAATTCTTCTTTCAACATCTCTTCAGATGGTTTGCTAGTACTTTCATTGGAGTCATGATTGGATTGCTTCATCACCGCCTTTTCTAATTCATCATTGGACATTTGATTAATAGCAATGACATCACAGTTCTTCTGATTCCCGGTTTTGTGGTTCCTTTTCAAGGAGCCATAGATAACCGATCCAAGTTGGGTTTTAGTAGCATACGGTCCATCCCCTTGGCTCGTAATAATCTGTACAGGTTCCAATGCTCTCAGAGCATTCTTTCCAATAAGTAAGTCAATATTAAAATTTATTTCAGATATATTGACATCCTCTAGGTAAGGCCATTGCTGTATGTCTTCACATCTGGGTACATTTTGACGACCAACAGGCATTGTTTCATGTGTAAAAACTTCTGAAATTGGAATAACATTATCTTCATCCAAAATGGATATCTCTATACTCGTAATGCAATGGCTCATGCTCTCTTCATCTTCATTCATGGTACGTAATCGAATGTAATCTCTTCTCCTCTGATATTCAGCCTTCTCGTCAGGCTTTCTGTGCAAAAGGTAGTCGAACTTCCATGATCCAGAAAAGCATATGTTTGCAACACTGCATTCGTCTTGCTGTTCCTTACTTGCACTGGTAAGATAGAAAAACTTCAACCCCGGCCCCAATATGAGCAGATACTTGAGGCGAGGTGGTAGCATTTCTAGGAGTTGGCTTCTCGCCCTCTTCTGTTTGCTCCAGTTGTTGTTGTTGTTGTTGTTGTTGTTGTTGTTGTTGTTGTTGTTGTTGTTGTTGTTGTTGTTGTTGTTGTTGTTGTTGTTGTTGTTGTTGTTGTTGTTGTTGTTGTTGTTGTTGTTGTTGCGGTTGTTGTTGTTGTTGTTGTTGCTGTTGTTGTTGTTGCTGTTGTTGTTGTTGTTGTTGTTGTTCTTCTTCTTCTTCTTCTTCTTCTTCTTCTTCTTCTTCTTCTACTTCTTCTTCTTCTTCTTCTACTTCTTCTTCTTCTACTTCTTCTTCTTCTTCTTCTTCTTCTTCTCAAATTATAGGACTCTTACAGTCTCTTACCATATGTCCCTTTTTCAAACATCCAAAACAGATTCCCTTCTCTTTTAAGAAATCCATCTTGTCCTCGTATTCTTTCATCTTGAATCTTCGACACCATCTTATGGTGTGACCAACTTCATCACATAACAAACCAAAACTATTTGCTTGCTAGTAGACACCTTTCTTTTTCTTGCATCTGTCTTTTCCACAGACACGGTCGTGGTAGCAAAACTACTTTTCTTAAGTTGAGATCTTTCTTCGGTTTTGGTAAAAGTAGAACATTCATAAGTTGCAAGTGGTTTACGAACTTCAATAATTCCGTTGCATGAGTCTGACATGTATCGTACTTCTTTGTCCAAGAATTCCACCAGGTCTGGTAACCTGGCTTCTTGGTTCCTCTTATCTCGTATTTCACCTGCCCTATCCCTCCACTTTTCTCTCATTCTTCTGGGCAACTTATTAATGATGATTTTCATATTACTTGCAAGATTCATTTCCTCCATGTAGCCAAGATTTCTCATCGAGCTGCAACATCTTCTCAGAAATATTGCATATTCATTCAATTTTGTCCACATCTTCTGGTTTGATTTATTTCCAAACATGGGCCCTTTCAATGTATACATTCGAAATTCTCTGTTCACCACCAAATAATAATAATAATAATAATAATAATAATTTGTTTATAGGGACAGTGCATATTAAAGAACATTTGCATGTAAATATGCAAGATTGTAGCCAATCAGTAGCTAATTTCCGTCTCTAGTCCCAGGCAAAGGTAGGTGAAGTGTCTTGCCCAAGGATACAACGACAATACACACTCCAAGCAGGATTCGAACCGGCCACCTTCAGGTTGCCAGCCGAACACGTAGCCCATTGCGCCATCTGTCGTCCTTTAAACGTTCCTTTAGTAATCTTCTCGCCTCTTTATAGCCCTGTTGCCTGGCTCCACCTGCCAACTTTCTACAAGCACCTTCGCACTTCCTTTTGTGTACTTCACCAGACATCGTAAGCGTTCTTTTTCATCCTTAGCTTTCGTCTCTAATACCTCCTCTAGTGCCCTTACGAAAGTTTCATACTCCAAAGGGTCTCCACCATACGTAGGAATTTCAACTAGTGGCAGAATGAGAGAGGTATTTTGTCGAGCTATAATCTCGTTGAATTCAGATTGCCTATTCAACAGTGCCAATAATCCATCCTGAAAACTCTGTCTTGGCTCCACCTGTTCATAAACAGGTCTTGGCTCAAACATACTTGTTCGAGCCGTGCCCTAGGCCTTGGAAAAGCGTGATCCACTAGTCCATCTCGAATTTGTACGGATGCTCCCATAGTTGCTAGTTTCGTTCTAGCACTCATTTGCTGAGATGAAGTTTTACCCATATGCCTTTGTTCCAATGGGTTTTCAAAGCCTAGAAATCATGTGGACCTCGATTGTGGAATTGATCCAACTGCCAATTCATTTCGATCAATTTTTCTTCTTGGTCCAGAGCTCATCGTCCTCGACGATCTAGAGCTGCATCTAGACCCTTGACTTTCCAGTATGTCCTTCCTGGCTTTGGCCACCGCCATCTTTGTATCTAATTCCAGTTGTTCCTGACATCGCGCCATCTCTTCTTGCTGTCGCTTTATCTGTCGCATCTTCTCTTCTTGCTGTCGGGCCATCTCTTCTTGCTGTCGGGCCTTCTCTTCTTGCTGTCGGGCCTTCTTTCGCATCATCTCTTCTTGTTGTCGGGCCATCTCTTCTTGCTGTCGGGCCTTCTCTTCTTGCTGTCGGGCCATCTGTTGCATCATCTCTTCTTGCTGTCGGGCTATCTCATGTATTTTCTTCATGGCATCCGCTTCTATTGAGAGCGCTGCTAACTCAGCCTTTGCTCCCAAACGAGCAGAAACCCTCGAAACCGAACTGGCTGAGCAACCAGATCTACGGCCTGATCTTCGTGAAGGTACATTTGAGATACTATCCCCCGGTGCTATATCATCACCTTCTTCTTCTTCTTGTTGCTTAGTATCTTCTTTCTGCTACATTTACGTTTGTCAACTTGCGCTAACCATGCTTCTGCAGCATCCATGGATTCATCATAATACTCCGTATTTTCTGAATCCCACTTATAATGTCTTTCATATTCCTCTTGAGAACGCTCTGCTTCCAGCAGTGTGTCCTGCTACTCTTTCAGCTCCTGGCTAAGGCTACGTATCAGGTGTAATGTATCCTCCACCTTCTCCTGGTTAGCTTCTGATTCCATGAGTATCTTCACACTTTCAAATAGCTTTCTAATCCTCTTCCACAACTTGTTCCTATCCACTTCAGTCTCCCTGAGAACATGAATTCGACGTTTCTCAGTGAGTTTAACTTGTCTGGCTGGTCTTTCTCCACCATGTGCTCATTCAAGCACCAAGCTATCTCGTCGTCTAAATTCATCTTCCATCCTGGCACCTTGTTGCTTCGCACTTCCAGCTACTAAGCTCGTCACTTGTGACATAATTTCAGATAACCACTTATCTGCCTTTTTCTTGAAACCATTGAATATCTTCTTTGTGTATTCATCCCACTGGGTATGTCTTCTGCGTTCTTGCCAAGACAGCAATGAACACAGCAGTACATTCTGTTTCTTGCCAACCTCCAGGTAGAGGTTCCATAGTTGGCTCATATTAGATTTCACCTTGATCACGTTCTGTTCTGATTCCATTAGTTTTTTCTGTGTATCAATTAATCTGGTCCCCTGCAACCATAATTCATTTCTCTCTTTCTCGGTTTCCCTCAAACAGGCAGCATGTGAAATATCTGTTTCTTCGTTGGCTGAATCTTTCTTCACCACCATGTGGTTCTTCTGGCATACCTCTGCCTTCATCTTCTTCTAAATTCATGATTTAAAAGAGGTCTAGGCAGATTGCCAAGTCTTTAAATTAGTCGCAAAAGTCTCTGCTTCTTAATGACTTTGTTTTTATCAATAATGTCTTCCAAAACTAAAACATACTGATAACATAGAGAACATCTCTCTAACACCAGGTGCAAAATGTTGCTCTAATTCAATGGAATGTACTATCAGGAGTTCTTTCAAACAATCCAAGGTCGATCTGCTTTCCCCAGACACGCTGGAGAAAACAGCTTCAGAGTTATGTTACAGAAGTATTTTAATAAAAGCCGTGATTTAATTCAAAGAGTACTAATCGATTCGTACTCACAAATCCAGTGATACGTCTTCAGATACGTTCCGATGCTGTTGATAGACCTCAAGGCTTTTCCTGGCTGAGATCTTATATTCAGTTCCACGACTGGAACCAATCGTCTTTGGCTATGCCTCTCCGAGGTCTTAGCCTTGATGTCCTTCTATGGCTGAGCCTCTCCAAGGTCTTAGCCTGGTCGTCCTCTCTGGCTATGCCTCTCCGTGGTCTTAGCCTTCTTATCTTCGATCATCTGTCCCTATCTCAGGGACTGGTATTTACCCCCGCCGGAGGTTCGCTTCTATTATCTTCTGTCCCGCTCTCTGGGAGTGGTATGTAACCCCCCTGCCGGAGGTATCCTTCGACTTAATGTAGCGGCAGATTTTTCATATCTTTCAGGTAATTAGCATCCTAGCTACTAATTAGATGACAATGGATAAGGGGAATATCTTCGGTACGCATGCAAGCTGCCTCAGAGACCTTCAGAGCTTCTCCATTCATAAAGCTCAACACACAGTCTTTAGATGAATATTTTCTTTATTGTAGATATAAAACAGTAAGATACATATAAGGTTTTTCCGACTTGTTAAGGCAATTTTCTTCGAACTCCAGCTCATTATTTCAGATATTAGAAAGTTCCTCGTGTCTCTGTAATAATGACATGTAATGACATGCTCGACATGGTCGAAGGATTAACCTTGTCCATCGTCTCTCCAAAACGAATCTAAAAACTAAACTTCTGCGCAAGCAGTTAAGCTGCAAACACGCCCAAAGACACGTCATAAATCCCACGCACATTATAACGGGAAGTCTAAAATTTAAAGGCACATGCCATCCAAAATGACATGCAAAACAGGCCAAATGGCCACTACACCTTCTAAATATAGAAATCCCATCGTCAGAAGCAATTAGAAAAAACTTGGAAGAGGAACTAGGCCTAAAAATTGGGAAGATCATATTTTATATATACACAACTATTCGATTAATGTTAGACATACTTAAATTCAATTTAAAACACTGCACAGTCTCTACTATTCAAAGACTAAACTGTATAAGATCTTCCCAAATGTATCTCCTATTTGTCACAAATGTCTCCTTCAGGAAGCATCAATAACACATGCATTTGCCTCTTGCATAAAACTACATAACTTTTGGAAAGGAATTTTAGAAATTTTCTGAAAAACATTAAAAACAAAACTGGACCCCGACACGGAATTGATTATTTTCGGAACATCAGAAGCCTGTTCTGAGCTATCAATATTTCAAAGACGTTTCCTCAATTATGGCCTGAGTACGGCGAAAGAATTACTTAAATTCTGGAAAAACACATCTGCTCCTACCCTTAAAATGTGGATTACAAACATGTCTGAGACGCTACATCTTGAAAATATGAGACTTGGCTTAGCAGAAAAACCAGAGCAATATTCGAAGACATGGACACCATTCATTGATTCATTACAAGGATAGTATGGTGCAACACAATTTTGGAATTAAATCGAATTATGGGTTGGGTGATGGATGGAGAGAGATATGAAGCAGGTATATCATCTATTTTTGTTTTTCTTTCTGTTTTTGTCTTTTTATTTCCCTACGCTTTTCTTATTTATTATAGATAGAGGGGGGAGATGGGGGAGGGGGGAGAGAGAGGGGGGAGATAGAGAGAGGGGGGAAGATGGGGAGAGAGAGAGGGGGAGGGAGCGGTAGAGAGGGGGGAGGGAGGAAGAGGTATAGAGGGGGGGTGGAGTGAGAGGTAGAGAGGGGGGTTAGAGAGGAGGAGGAAGCGACCCGTAGAGCTTGGGGATCTCGATCCTGAGTTTGATCTTTGGCTCCCGAGTGTTTTTGCTATCTTGCGCTCCCGAGGGGCTCGCTTTTTTCGGCTCGCTTTTTTCGCTTTCGTTGTTCGAGCGGGGCCAGGAATGGGAATAAACAGAGGGGGAGCGAGATGGGTTAGAGGGGTGATAGAGAGAGGGGCGATTGAGAGAAGGGGATATATATAGAGAGAGAGAGGGGGTATACAGAAAGGGGAGTGAGAGAGAGAGAGAGAAGAGGGAGATAAATAGAGGAGCGATAAAGAGAGGGGGAGAGCGGGAGAGCGGGTGAAAGAGAGAGAGGGGAGAGAGAAGGGTAGAGCTCTCTCTCTCTTAGCGAGAGAGAGAGCTCTCTCTCTATCTCTCTCTCTCTCTCTCTCTCTCTCTCTCTCTCTCTCTCTCTCTCTCTCTCTCTCTCGCTCTCTCTCTCTCTCTCTCTCTCTCTCTCTCTCTCTCTCTCTCTCTCTCTCTCCTCTTCTCTCTCTTCTCTCTGTCTCTCTCTCTCTCTCTGAGAGACTAATATCATACTTTTATAATTATATATTAAATAGAGAATTACCCTCAACAGAAGCACTAAGAGAAGAATGGGAACATGAGCTAATGATAAAGATCTCGAAGGATAGATGGGAAAAGTATTTGATGAACACACATAATTGTTCTATTAATGCAAGACATAATTTAATTCAATTCAAATTATTACATAGACTATATTATTCAAAAACGAGGTTGAATAAATTGTATCCAAACGTCTCTCCCAGATGCGATAAATGTTTGTTTCAAAACGCTAATATAACACATTCATTTGTAGGATGTACAAAGTTGAATACATTTTGGAGCGATATATTTGATATATTTACAAAGCTTTTCAAGTCCACAATAGAACCTAAAACGGAATGGATTATATTTGGAATAATAGTAGAAGATATCAATTTAAATAACGACCAAAACTTTTTTTAAATTATGGGTTAATAATTGGAAAGAAATTGTACTTACATTTTGGAAAAATACAACCATACCAACTGTTAAAATGTGGATTAGGAATATGATGGACATAGCACGCCTTGAAGAAATTAGACTCCGACTAATAGATAAATATGACCAATTCTTAAGGAGTCGGTCTCCTTTCATCGACTTTTTGGAATCATGTGATGCAGCTGTACCGTAAAGATTGCTGATTTCAGTTCATGACGTGGATAGATCTAGATCTCCGAATAAAGATTTGAACATTTCTCTTTTAAGGGGCCTTCTCTCCTATTTCTACTTTCCACTTTTCTTTTTTTTTATACACACATTTCACGTTTTTCTATTCTCTACCATCTATTTTTCCTCTTTTTCCCCTTTCTATTGTTTTCTTTTTCTTGTCTTGCTTACTTCCTTCTCAAAACATAAAACTAGAGGTTGTACATAGAATGGATTACGGTATGACATAGCTGGCACCTAAAATTAGGTTCCACTGTACTGTTTTATATTGTATTAACTTCTAATAAAATAAACAAAAAAAAACTAGAGGATACATCAAAACTAAGAATAATCCTTGGCGAACGAAATAAGGCACATCTTGGTGCACAACACGTAACAGCATGTCATAACCTGAGAGACGGTGAATGACCAACATGCACATATATACGCACACACTAATCGACATTAACTAACACTAACATATTAATATAGAATTGCTAAACTTGCTATTGTGTTGTACTGCTTACAGCTGCAAGAACGTGTAGCAATCAATAAAGGGCTATTGGCCTATACACTATCCATACACTGTATACTTTTATTTATACTTATGCATTTCAAATATGTATGTCATGTTTTATACTTTGGCAATATAACAATGTTTTTTTTATCATGCCAATAAAGTTTTTTAATTGAAATTGAATTGAATTGAAGAGAGAGAGAGAGAGAAAGAGAGAAAGAG
>NC_045985.1:33286876-33336678 GCF_010909765.2 Amblyraja radiata | reverse complement strand
CTTCCCTTCCCTTTCTCCGCTTCTCTGAATCCATGTCGGAAAAATGCTGAAAAGCAGGACCTCCAGGGTTGTTATCTCCGGTTTGCTTCCAGTTCCTCGTGCCGGCGAGAGCAGGAACAGGGAGATACGGGACCTGAACGTGTGGCTGAGGAACTGGTGCACGGGGCAGGGATTTAGATTCTTAGACCACTGGGATCTGTTTTGGGGTAAGGGGGAACTGTACAAAAGGGACGGATTGCATCTTAACAGGTGTGGGACCAGCATTCTGGCAGGCAGGTTTGCCACTGCTACACGGGTGGTTTTAAACTGAATAAGGGGGGTGGGGTGTCGAATGGGCTAGTGGAGGATGGAGTTAAATGGAAAGGGTTTCTTAAATGTGTGAGCGTAGAGACAGAGGGGTGTAAAATGAGGGTAGAAGCAATAGGTAGCAAGGTGAAAAGTAAAAGTGGCAGGCTGGAAAATACAGGGCAAAAATCAAAAAGGGCCACTTTTCAACAAAATTGTATAAGGGGTAAGAGTGTTGTAAAAACAAGCCTGAAGGCTTTGTGTCTCAATGCAAGGAGCATTCGTAATAAGGTGGATGAGTTGAATGTGCAGATAGCTATTAATGACTATGATATGGTTGGGATCACGGAGACATGGCTCCAGGGTGACCAAGGCTGGGAGCTGAACATCCAGGGATATTCAATATTCAGGAGGGATAGAGAGAAAGGAAAAGGAGGTGGGGTAGCGTTGCTGATTAGAGAGGAGATTAACGCAATGGAAAGGAAGGACATTAGTTTGCAGGATGTGGAATCGGTATGGGTAGAGCTGCGAAACACTAAGGGGCAGAAAACGCTGGTGGGTGTTGTGTACAGGCCACCTAACAGTAGTAGTGAAGTTGGAGATGGTATCAAACAGGAAATTAGAAATGCGTGCGACAAAGGCAAAACCGTTATAATGGGTGACTTCAATCTACATATAGATTGGGTAAATCAAATTGGCAGGGGTGCTGAGGAAGAGGATTTTTTGGAATGTATGCGGGATAGTTATCTAAATCAACATGTAGAGGAACCAACGAGAGAGCAGGCTATTTTAGACTGGGTATTGAGTAATGAGGAAGGGTTAGTTAGCAGTCTTGTTGTACGTGCCCCCTTGGGCAAGAGTGACCATAATATGGTTGAGTTCTTCATTAGGATGGAGAGTGACATTGTTAATTCAGAAACAATGGTTCTGAACTTAAAGAAAGGTAACTTTGAGGGTATGAGACGTGAATTGGCCAAGATTGACTGGCAATTAATTCTAAAAGGGTTTACGGTGGATATGCAATGGAAGACATTTAAAGACTGCATGGATGAACTACAAAAATTGTTCATCCCAGTTTGGCAAAAGCATAAATCAGGAAAGGTAGTGCATCCGTGGATAACAAGGGAAATCAGAGATAGTATCAAAGCGAAGGATGATGCGTACAAATTAGCCAGAAAAAGCAGCATACCGGAGGACTGGGAGAAATTCAGAGACCAGCAGAGGAGGACAAAGGGCTTAATTAGGAAAGGAAAAATAGATTATGAAAGAAAACTGGCAGGGAACATAAAAACTGACTGCAAAAGTTTTTATAGATATGTGAAAAGAAAGAGATTAGTTTAAACAAATGTAGGTCCCTTGCAGTCAGAAACGGGTGAGTTGATCATGGGGAACAAGGATATGGGGAACAAGGATATGGCGGATCAATTGAATAACTACTTTGGTTCCGTCTTCACTAAGGAAGACATAAATAATCTGCCGGAAATAGCAGGGGACCGCGGGTCAAAGGAGTTGGAGGAATTGAGTGAAATCCAGGTTAGCCGGGAAGTGGTGTTGGGTAAATTGAATGGATTAAAGGCCGATAAATCCCCAGGGCCAGATAGGCTGCATCCCCACTTTTTAAGAAGGGAGGGAGAGAGAAAACGGGGAATTACAGACCAGTTAGTCTAACATCGGTAGTGGGGAAACTGCTAGAGTCAGTTATTAAAGAAGGGATAGCAGCACATTTGGAAAGTGGTGAAATCATTGGACAAAGTCAGCATGGATTTACAAAAGGTAAATCATGTCTGACGAATCTTATAGAATTTTTCGAGGATGTAACTAGTAGCGTGGATAGGGGAGAACCAGTGGGTGTGGTGTATCTGGACTTCCAGAAGGCTTTCGACAAGGTCCCACATAAGAGATTAGTTTACAAACTTAAAGCACACGGCATTGGGGGTTTAGTATTGATGTGGATAGAGAACTGGCTGGCAAACAGGAAGCAAAGAGTAGGAGTAAACGGGTCCTTTTCACAATGGCAGGCAGTGACTAGTGGGGTACCGCAAGGCTCAGTGCTGGGACCCCAGCTATTTACAATATATATTAATGATTTGGATGAGGGAATTGAAGGCAATATCTCCAAGTTTGCAGATGACACTAAGCTGGGGGGCAGTGTTAGCTGTGAGGAGGATGCTAGGAGACTGCAAGGTGACTTGGATAGGCTGGGTGAGTGGGCAAATGTTTGCAGATGCAGTATAATGTGGATAAATGTGAGGTTATCCATTTTGGTGGCAAAAACAGGAAAGCAGAATATTATCTAAATGGTGGCCGACTAGGAAAAGGGGAGATGCAGCGAGACCTGGGTGTCATGGTACACCAGTCATTGAAAGTGGGCATGCAGGTGCAGCAGGCAGTGAAGAAAGCGAATGGTATGTTAGCTTTCATAGCAAAAGGATTTGAGTATAGGAGCAGGGAGGTTCTACTGCAGTTGTACAGGGTCTTGGTGAGACCACACCTGGAGTATTGCGTACAGTTTTGGTCTCCAAATCTGAGGAAGGACATTATTGCCATAGAGGGAGTGCAGAGAAGGTTCACCAGACTGATTCCTGGGATGTCAGGACTGTCTTATGAAGAAAGACTGGATAGACTTGGTTTATACTCTCTAGAATTTAGGAGATTGAGAGGGGATCTTATAGAAACTTACAAAATTCTTAAGGGGTTGGACAGGATGCAGGAAGATTGCTCCCGATGTTGGGGAAGTCCAGGACAAGGGGTCACAGCTTAAGGATAAGGGGGAAATCCTTTGAAACCGAGATGAGAAGAACTTTTTTCACACAGAGAGTGGTGAATCTCTGGAACTCCCTGCCACAGAGGGTAGTCGAGGCCAGTTCATTGGCTATATTTAAGAGGGAGTTAGATGTGGCCCGTGTGGCTAAGGGGATCAGGGGGTATGGAGAGAAGGCAGGTACGGGATACTGAGTTGGATGATCAGCCATGATCATATTGAATGGCGGTGCAGGCTCGAAGGGCCGAATGGCCTACTCCTGCACCTAATTTCTATGTTTCTATGTTTCTATGTTTCTATGTCAGGGAAAAGGCGAGTGGCCAGAGTCCATTCCCAGCCAGCGGACTCCATCGGCCGCGTTCACTGCGCTTCCTCCCAACCTGCTTCCCGTCAAATTCCCTTTCCATTCTCCTTGTATTTTCGCGCCTGTTGCACCAATGAAGGAACAGTGATATTTGAGTTACCAGACAGCCATACAAAGTGAAAAGCAACAAGACACACAGCCACAGTGGAATCCACATTCCCCACTGTGACGGAAGGTAATAAAGTTCAACCATCTTCCTCCTTTGTTCACCCGTGGTCGGGGCTGTTGAACCCTCCGTGGTTTGAACTCTTCCATTGGTGATTCTCGGCAAAGGATCGCAGGCTCCGCGATGTTAAAGTCCGCGCCGCACCCGGGGCTTGAAGCTCCGGGCCGGTCTTCAGGAAAGGCCGCACCACTGCACACTGTTAGGCCACAGGGGGGACAGAGATACGATATGGAGCAAAATCGCATCTCCGTCGAGGTAAGTGACTGTAAAAAGTCCCCACCCACCCCCCACATAAAACAAACCGAGAAAATTTAAAACATACTTATAAAACATACTTAAAATAATAAAAACTGAGAGGGGACAGACAGACTGTTGGCGAGGCAGCTACTGCGGTGGCGTCACCCGGTGGAATTAGTAGACGTGGATAGATTTCTAAATGGGGAGAGTATCCAGAAATCGGCGGTACAATGGGACTTGGGATTGCTGGTGCAGGATTCTCAAAAAGTTAATCTGCAAGTCAAATCAGTCGCAAAGAAAGCAAACTCAATGCTAGCATTTATTTCAACAGGGCTTGTATACAAAAACAGGGATGTAATGTCGAGGCTCCATAGAGCGCTGGTAAGACCGCAATTGGAATATTGTGAGCAATTTTAGGCCACCATATCTGAGGAAGGGTGTGCAGGCTCTGGAGAGGGTCCAGAGGAGGTTTACAAGAATGATCCCAGGAATGAGTAGGTTCGCCTATGATGAGCGTTTGTCTGCACTGGGCCTGTACTCGCTGGAGTTTAGAAGAATGATGGGGGGCCTCATTGAAACGTACAGAATAGTGAAAAGCTTGGAGTGAATGTGGAGAGGATGTTTCCACTAGTGGGAGCGTCTCGGACTAGAGGCAATGAGCTCAGAATTAAAGGGCGTTCTTTTAGGAAGGAGATGAGGAGAAATTGTGTTAATCATGGAGTGGTGAATCTGTGGAATTCTTTGCCACAGAAGGCTGTGGAGGCCAGGTCATTGGATATTTTTAAGGTAGAGATAGATAGATTCTTGATTATTCCGGGTGTCTGAGGTTATGGGGAGAAGGCAGGAGAATGGGGTGAGAAGGGAGAGATAGATCAGCCATGATTGAATGGCGGAATAGATTTGATGGTCCGAATGGCCTCATTCTACTCCTATCACTTATGACCTCATGAGCCAATGGAAGGGAGGTTGATGCTTCATTGTGGTTGATCCAGGAGATATTGTTGGTGATATATACAGCCAAGAACTCAAACCTCTCGACCAAAGCCCCCTCGCCAAAACATAGCAAACTGTAAAATCTTGCCAAGACAGTGTAATCAAAATGTAGAGATTTGCACCCTCCCTCTGTTGTAAGGAATACCACTTGTCTGGGATCCCAGCTGGATAACATGTTTGTTTTGTTTTTGTTTGGTTCAATAAAATGCAAATAAATGAAAATGGCGCAATGGTAGAGTTATTGTCTCCCAGTGCCAGAGACCTGGGTTCCATCCTGACTACAGGTACATGTCTGTACAGAGTTTGTACCTTCTCCCTGTGACCTGCGTGGGTTTTATCCGGGATCTTCGGTTTCCTCCCACACTCCAAACACGTACAGGATTCTAGGTTAATTGGCTTGGTATACAGGTAAAATGTAAAAACATTGTCCCCTAGTGTGTGTCGGGTAGCGTTAATGGGCGGGGGTCGATGGTCGGTGCGGACTTGGTGGGCGGAAGGGCCTGTTTCCGTGCTGTATCTGAACTAAACTAAAACATTGATGTTGACTGACGATTCACCTTGTCGTGGTGGAGAAGCTTGTGTGGACCTGAGATCCTGAGAGCGATGCCGCCTGGAGCTATCGATGCTCCTGGTAGGGCCACCCATGGCGGTAAGGTTGAGGGGGAGGTCTCTGACAAAGAGCAATTCAACCAAGACCTCAACGGTGGAACAGGCGGAGGACGATGGCTGACCTTAGTGGAGCGTCACAGTCACAACGGCTGGGAAGGCGGATGAAGGCTGCAGCAGAAAAGAGTCTCCGGTCGTCTTGGACTCCATGCCACTGGATCCTGACCCAGATCTGTCAAGGACCGTGGGTTGTCTGTCTGTGCACCAGTCTCACCACGTTAAACAAAGTCACGCACAGGCGTCCTCCATATAGGGAATAGCACCCTGGAGTCACCCATGGCCAGCCATGACTGAAGGGAGCCTTAGAAGACTGGGGCAGCAGGAAGCATTGATGGAGCAAAGAGACCTTTCTGCAGTTGTACAGGGCCCTAGTGAGACCACACCTGGAATATTGTGTGCAGTTTTGGTCCCCTAATTTGAGGAAGGACATTCTTGCTATTGGGGGTGTGCAGCGTAGGTTTACAAGGTTAATTTCCGGGATGGCGGGGCTGTCATATGCTGAGAGAATGGAGCAGCTGGGCTTGTACACTCTGGAGTTTAGAAGGATGCGAGGGGATCTTATTGAAACATATAAGGTTCTTAAGGGTTTGGACACGCTAGAGGCTGGAAACATGTTCCCGATGTTGGGGGTAGTCCTGAACCAGGGGCCACAGTTTAAGAATAAAGGGTAAGCCATTTAGAACAGAGCCGAGGAAACACTTTTTCACACAGAGAGTTGTGAGTCTGTGGAATTCTCTGCCTCGGAGGGCGGTGGAGGCCGGTTCTCTGGATACTTTCAAGAGAGAGCTAGATAGAGCTCTTAAAGTTAGCGGAGTCAGGGGATATAGGGAGAGGGCAGGAACGGGGTACTGATTGGGGATGGTCAGCCATGATCACATTGAATGGCGGTGCTGGCTCGAAGGGCCGAATGGCCTCCTCCTGCACCTATTGTCAATGGAGTCATTGGCGAGGAGTCTGGTCTGTGTGATGTCATGTTGAATCCTGCATTTACCCTGCTTTATCTGAAGATGGCAGTAAACACTACACAATGTCCGAAGATAGACACAAAAAGCTGGAGTAACTCAGCGGGACAGGCAGCATCTCTGGAGAGAAGGAATGGGTGACGCTGCTGGTCGAGACCCTTCTTCAGACTGGTTGGGGGAGAAGGAAAACGAGACATATAGACGGCGATGTGGAGAGATAAAGAACAATGAATGAAAGATATGCAAAAAGTAACGATGATAAAGGCCATTGTTAGCGGTCTGTGGGGTGAGAACGAGAAGCTTGTGCGACTTGTGTGTGGGAGGGATAGAGAGAGAGAGAGGGAGGGAATGCCGGGGCTACTTCAAGTGAGAAAAATCAATATTCAAACCCCACAGACCTTAATATCACACACCATTTTTGATTTTCTTACTTCCGGCTCTCTGCCCTCTAAAGCTTCCAACCTTATCGTTCCCCAGCCCCGCACGGCCCGATTTTACCTTCTCCCCAAAATCCACAAACAGGACTGTCCTGGCAGACCCATTGTTTCTGCTTGTTCATGTCCCACCGAATTAATTTCCACATACCTCCATCCTATCCCCCCTGGTCCGTTCACTCCCCACCTATGTCCAAGACACCTCACACGCTCTTCGTATCTTCAATGGCTTCCGTTTTCCAGGCCCCCACTCCCTCATCTTTACTATGGACGTCCAGTCACTCTACACCTCCATCCCAGCCTATGTGTACTGTGTGTACTGTGCATAATGAAGACAACCAACTCTGAATGTGTGCTGTACCTGTAGATGGCAGTAAACATTACACAATGTGCACTGCACACAATGGGCACAACAAACTCTGAATATGGAACCAAACTGGACAAGGTACACACATGATATAAGGCACAATGACCACAGTCTACAGCATGAATTCAGCTCCCAATAAATACAATAACGTTCACACAAAATCAATCCATATATTGAGCATGTTTAAGAATGAACTGCAGATGCTGGAAAAATCGAATGTGGACAAAAATGCTGGAGAAACTCAGCGGCTGAGGCAGCATCTATGGAGCGAAGGAATAGGAGACGTTTCGGGTCGAGATCCTTCTTCAGACTGATGAGGGGGTGGGAGGGCGGGAAAAAGAAAGGAAGAGGCGGAGACAGTGGGCTGTGGGAGAGCTGGGAAGGGGAGGGGAAGGAGGGAGAAAGCAAGGACTACCTGAAATTGGAGAAGTCAATGTTCATACCGCTGGGGTGTGAACTGCCCAAGCGGAATATGAGGTGCTGCTCCTCCAATTTGCGGTGGAACTCACTCTGGCCATGGAGGAGGCCCAGGACAGAAAGGTTAGATACGGAATGGGAGGGGGAGTTGAAGTGCTGAGCCACCGGGAGATCAGGTTGGTTAATGCGAACTGTGCAGAGGTTTTGGGCGAAGTGATCGCCAAGCCTGCGCTTGGTCTCACCGATGCAGCTGACACCTAGAGCAGCGGATGCAATAGATGAGGTTGGAGGAGGTGCAGGTGAACCTCTGCCTCACCTGGAAAGACTGCTTGGGTCCTTGGATGGAGTCGAGGGGGGAGGTAAAGTGACAAGTGAGCATACTACACACCATTCCTTGAACCTGCTTGTCACAGTTTTCAAGACTCCAGTACCTTCTTCCTCATGGTAGGAGTGGTTCAATGGTTCTATGGTAGTTTGTACCTGAGTGCAGTGAGGTTATTTTTCTGCACACAGACCAGTGACAATCCCTCTCTACATTAGGCATGATCATACCAAGTTTCTTGGTTTCTTGGTCCTCCAAAATATTCCAAATGTAATTTAAACTGGAGGTGGTGGAGGGAGGACTTAAGCCAGAAAGGGTTATTGGGAAGAAAGAGCTACTTTAAATGTAGTTGCATCTGGTTGGGTAACTATAGTAGGGTGGAGATTATTCCATGCTTTAATTGTGCGGGGGAAGAACGAATTGCTGTACACATCTGTCTTTGTAGCTGGGATCACAAATTGGATCGAATGCCCTCGTCTGCTCCTAATTGGTTTGGGTTTGGTGTAGGCCTTGTAGTCTATGTCGAGCTGACCATTTAACATTTTGTAAAAACAGGTCAAACGGTGAGCTTCACGTCTGTCTTGGAGAGGGTTCCACCCCGACCAGAGAATTCAGAGGTTTGGTGACACTCGCTTCTCTCTCATAGGTGTTAGTAACAAATCGAGCTGCCTGTCTTTGGACACGTTCGATGGATGAAATGTTCAAGTGTGTAAGAAAGTCGACCACATTGACTCCATACACCAGAGTCACCATGTTTCAGGCACCATCTTCTACGCATTCACTTCAAGTCTGAAGGGCTGCATGGTGGCTCAGCAGTAGAGTTGCTACCTTACAGCGCCAGGGACTCGTGTTTGATCCTGACTATGGATGCTGGCCCGTACAGAGTTTGTACCTTCTCTACGTGACCTACTTGGGGTTTTCTCCAGTTTCCTCCCACACTCCAATGACGTACAGGTCTGTAGGCTAATTGGCTTGCTATAATTGTAAACTGTCTCTAGTGTGTGTAGGATAGTGTTAATGTGTGGGGATCACTGGTCACTGCTCACTTGGTGGTCTGATGGGTCTGTTTCATAAGGTCATAAGGAATAGGAGTAGAATTAGGCCATTCGGCCTATCATGTCTACACCATTCAATAATGGCTGAACTATTTCTCCCTCCTAACCCCATTCTCCTGCCTACTCCCCATGACCTCTGACACCCGCACTAATCAAGAAACTATCTCTGCCTTAAAAAATATCCACTTGGCCACCACAGCCTTCTGTGGCAAAGAATTCCACAGATTCACCACCCTCCGACCAAATAAATTTCTCCTCAACACTTTCCTAAAAGAGCATCATTTAACTCTGAGGCTGTTACCTCTAGTCGTAGACTCTCCCATTAGTGGAAACATCCTCTCCACAGATTTCTGCGCTATATCTCAAATGAACTAAACTAAAAGTCTAAAATTTCCCAAAAAAATGAAGAGTCTTAACTTGGCTGTAAAGGGCCATTGCCCCAGGTCAGAGATGCAAGGGTCGGACTGGTCAGTGATGTACAAATATTCTCTACCACTACTCAATGCCACTGAGTGAAATGAGAGCATGGCCAGGGTGGTGTGGGTACTATTCAACCAGGTACTATTCGATCCATGAAGTCTACTCCGCCATTCAATCCTCTCCATCCTAACCCCATTCTCCTGCCATCTCCCCAAAATACCCTGATCCCTGAACTAATCAGGAACCTGTCAATCTCTGCCTTAAATCTCTGCCTTAAACATATCCATTGACTTGGCCACCACAGTTTCTATGGCAAAGAATTGCACAGATTCACCACCCTCTGACACCACCCTCATACCACCAGGGGCGCCGTACGATGGCAGCTCCGCCGGCAGTCTGTTCGTTTTATCATCTTTTTTTTATTTTAAGTGTTTGTTATAAATGTGTTTTAATGTTCTCCGGTTTGTTTTATGTGGGGGGAAGGGGATGGGATCGGGGGGGGAAACTTTTTTTCAGGTTCTTACCTTGCCGGGGATGAGATTAATTGTCGAACGCAATCTCAGGGCGCTCTGCAGCCTATCATCGATGGAGGTGGAGGCCTCCTCGGGCTGTCATGAGCCCCAACGCGGGGTGCGAACTTACCATCGGAGCCGATCCCTTGCCTAGGATTGCTCCCACCGCGAACACCGCGGACTTTACCATCAACAACTCGCAGTCTCGGGAGAGGCCGAGTCGGGAAGCTCCAATGACACAGAAGGTTCGACCAGCCCCGACCCGAGGTTCGATCGCCCGGCGTGGGGGAGCGGACATTCCCCCGATGCGGGAGCTGATCGCCTCGATGCGGAGGGCCCGAATGCCTCCGGCTACGGGAGTCAAGATCATCCCGTCAATGGAGGACTCGAGGCCCACGACCGAGGAAGAACTAAGGGAAGGGACTTGAACTTTATTTCGCCTTCCATCACAATGAGGAATGTGTGGGAGTCACTGTGGTGGATGTTCATGTTAAAATGTGTTTTGGGTGATCTGTTAGTTTTTACTTGTATGACTGACTTGGCAAATGAAATTCCTTGTATGTTGCAAAACATACTTGGCAAATAAAGTGCTATTCCCATTCTGATTCTACAGAAATTCCTCCTCATCTCTTCTCTAAAGGTACATCCTTTTATTATGAGGCTACACCCTCTGGTTCTAGACTCTCCCACTAGTGGAAACATCCTCTCAGAATCCACTGTTTCCAGGCCTTTTACTATTCGCTAGGTTTCAATGAGGTTTCCCCTCATCCTCGTACATTTCCTCTGGACCTAGTGAGACCGCACCTGGAGTATTGTGTGCACTTTTGGTCCTCAAATTTGAGGAAGGACATTCTTGCTATTGAGGGAGTGCAGCGTAGGTTCACAAGGTTAATTCCCGGAATGGCGGGACTGTCAAATGCTGAGAGAATGGAGCGGCTGGGCTTGTATACTCTGGGGTTTAGAAGGATGAGAGGGTATCTTATTGAAACATATAAAATTATTAAGGGTTTGGACCCGCTAGAGGCAGGGAACATGTTCCCGATGTCAGGGGTGTCCAGAACCAGGGGCTTTAAGAATAAGGGGTAAGCCATTTGGACCGGAGATGAGGAAACACCTTTTCTCACAGAGTTGTGAGTCTGTGGAATTCTCTGCCTCAGAGGGCGGTGGAGGCCGGTTGAATGGATACTTTCAAGAGAGAGCTAGATAGGGCTCTTAAAGATAGCGAAGTCATGGGATATGGGGAGAAGGCAGGAACGGGGTACTGATTGTGGATGATCAGGCATGATCACAGTGAATGGCGGTGCTGGCTCGTAGGGCCGAATGGCCTACTCCTGTACCTATTGTCTAGTGTCTATTGACTCGGTAGGCCGAAAGGCCTGCCCCATACAACACGATCCCACGTTCTGTGTAACAATCTTATTTAAATAAGAAAGTGTTGTTGAGTGAATTGTGGAAAACAAGCAGAATTACCCTACACACTTTCTTCAGTTTCAGGAGAAGATTTTCCAGTAAGACCTCCCTTCTCTCAGCTCAAGCAGTTTGATAAAAGTTCCCGGCCAACTCATTTCTTAGAACCAGCTCCCCACACACAGAGACACTTTCTATACCTGGCCCCCTCTGCTTTACTATTCCTTTCACCTCACTGAACCTGAGAGACTGGTCCACCTCTTTGTTTCACTCCACCACTCTCTGCACCCACTCTCAGCTACACCTGGCCTCCTGAAAGCACAGCTTCCTGGAAACACAAGGAGAAACAACTAACGTTACTTTCAAGAGTCAGCAGAAATACAGCACAAACATTTCTCACCGTTTCACTCCCTCCATCACCTCTGGTGCTCTCTACACATCTTGCCTTCTCAGGTAGACACAAAATGCTGGAGTAACTCAACGGGACAGGCAGCATCTCTAGAGAGAAGGAATGGGTGACGTTTCGGGTGAAGACCCTTCTTATAGACAATAGACAATAGGTGCAGGAGTAGGCCATACGACGCTTCGAGCCAGCACTGCCATTCAATGTGATCATGGCTGATCATCCCCAATCAGTACCCCGCTCCTGCCTTCTCCCCATATCCCCTGACTCCCTATCTAGCTCTCTCTTGAAAGTATCCAGAGAACCGGCCTCCACCGCCCTCTGAGGCAGAGAATTCCACAGGTTCACTACTCTCTTTCAAGAGAGAGCTAGATAGGGCTCTTAAAAATAGCAGCCAGGGGATATGGGGAGAAGGCAGGAATGGGGTACTGATTGGGGCTGATCAGTATGTTCTCCCCGTGACCTCAAGGGTTTCCTCCGGGCGCTCTGGTTTCCTCTAATGACGTAAAGGTTTTGTAGGTTAATGTGGCTTTTGTAATTTAAATTGTCCCCAGTGTTAGTGTACGGGGATTGCTGGTGGACGCACACTTGGTGGGCCGAATGGCCAGATGGGGCAGGTGCTTGTAGCTCAGTGTCACTCATGTTATGACGCATGCTTTAGTAGTTACGCCCACTTGCTTTTACAGCGCTGCTCCCTGCCTGTTTTCCCTTGGAATTAGAGAGACGCGCTAGCATGCAGTTATCAATGCTTTGTCGTTAATAAAGTCTTTGGACATTTATCATGGTGTAAGACTTCAGTTATTAATACAGCCGAAACACAACAGTGCTCTAACACATTTGATAGATACGTGGACAGGTACATGGATGGATAGGAAATATTTGGAGGGATGTGGTCCAAACGCAGTCAGCTGGGATCAGCATCAATGGGGCATGTTGTCCGGCACGGGGAAGTTGGGCCGAAAGGCCTGTGTCTGTGCTGTATGAATCTACGCCCATGGATAGGAAAGGTTTAGCCGGATGTGGGCCAAACGTGGGAAGGTGGGACAGGCGTAGATGGGGCATCCTGGTTGGCATGGGGAAGTTGGGCCGAAGGGCCTGTTTCTGTGCTGGTTGACACTATGGCTCTATGACTTGGTCAACATGGGGAAGTTGGGCCGAAGGGCCTGTTTCCGTGCTGTATGATGATGTGAATCTCTGACTCAATGGCCCGAGCAAGTTGGGCCAAAGGACCTGTCTCCACTTTAATTAAAACATGCAACCACCTATGCAGGTAGAGAAGTACAAACACCCTCTCATCTCTATGTACCTATGCTAATATTATACTTGTGATCTTTATTCCATGCTACATGGACAGAACGGCAAACACACACGCAGGCACACACACACCAAATAACACAAGAAAACATATTCAGAGACATATTGTGGCACAGATCTCGAGGCTGAATAGCATCGATCTCTAAGGTGAATGGTGGTTGATAAATCTTAGAACCCACTACAGTTTATCATTAGTCAGTACATTCATATTTGATAGAAGCATGGAAAAATAGGCGTAGGAGTAGGCAATTCGGCCTTTCGAACCAACTCCGCCATTCAATATGATCATGGCTGATCATCTAAAATCAGTACCCCGTTCCGGCATTTCCCCCCAATATCCCTTAATTCCTTTAGCACTAAGATCAAATCTAACTCTCTTGAAACCATCCAGTAAATTGGCCTCCATTGTGGCCTTCTGTGGCAGAGAATTCCGCAGATTCAGAACTCAGTTGCCTGATAACAGATGAGAAGAAACCGTCCCTGAATCTAGTGTCTTGTACAGTTGTATCAAATCGTGTATTTCATACCTTCACGTCCGTCACCACCCTGCCCATCCCTGGTGCAATTGTCATGGAGCTGTGTGTCTGCATTCCAATGCCTCTCTCATCTGCTAAAAATAACACAGGGCGATACCAGTTAGTGTGAAAAATATGCCCTGGCCTGTTTTACAAACTTGCATCACTTTTATCTGTTCAATAAATCAGCTTTTATTCCGCCTATTGGTCCAGTTCATGAAAATCTTGTTCCATCCCAGATAAATATATTCACTCTCCACAATGTCACCATAAAAACGTAGAAACATAGACACGTAGAAAATAGGTGCAGGAGTAGGCCATTCTGCCCTTCTAGCGAGCACCGCCATTCAATATGATGATGGCAGATCATCCAAAATCAGTACCCTATTCCTGCTTTCTCCCCATAGCCCTTGATTGCGTAAACCCTAAGAGCAATATCTAACTCTCTCTTGAATACATCCAGTGAATTGGCCTCCACTGCCTTCTGTGGCCGAGAATACCACAGATTCACAACTTTCCGGTGCATAGGTTTTTCTGCATCTCAGTCCTAAATGGCCTTCCTCGGATTCTTAAACTATGACCCCTGGTTCTGGACTCCCCCAACATTTTTGCCTGCATCAAACCTATCCAATCCTTTATGAGTTTTATATGTTTCTATAAGATCCTCTCTCATCCTTCTAATTTCCAGTGAGTACAAGCCCAGTCGACTTGCAACCTATCTTCCACTAATCCTAGCCCATCATTTAGCTTGTAACATCACAAATATATCCCTTGCATAAGGCCGGGATACACTTACACAGACTACAACTACAAAAAAATACACATCCTGCATGTCATAGTCATAAATTAATAGTGTGGAAACGGGCCCTTCAGCCCAACTTGCCTGCACCCGGCCAACAATATCCCACCTACACCAGTCCTACTTGCCTGCGCTTGGTCCATATCCTTCCAAACCTGTCCTCTCCATGTACCTGTCTAACTATTTCTTATCTGATGGGATAGTCCCAGCCTCAACTATGTTGTTCCATATACCCACATGTGTGAAAAGGTTACCCCTCCTTTCCTATTAAATCTACCCCCCTTCACCTTAAACCTACAGTATATCCTCTGGTTCCTGATTCACCTACCTAGAGACCCGAGTTCGATCCTGACTACGGGTGCTGTCTGTACAGAGCTTGCACCTCTATAAGATCTCCCCTCATCCTCCTGCGTTCCAAGGAATAGAGACCCAGTCTACTCAACCTCTCCCTGTAGCTCACACCCTCTAATCCTGGCAACATCCTTGTATGTCTTTTCTCAACCAATATGCTTGACAATATATTTTTATAACATGTCATATGTTTCCTTTCTGCCTCCAACTGACACTATTTCTTCTCCACCAAACCCACCTACTGCCTTCCTCTGCTGCCTCTGACATTTGCTCTGCAGCCTGATGTAGACTCTGTCTGCAAATTCCTAGCTCTCCAAATAGCGACGTGATTGATCTCGCTATGAAACCTCTACACCCCAAATTTACCGTCTGCCTCTTGCTCTCCATCCTCGCTGCTCAACTTCTGCTGCCAAATCTACATATCTAAGACTTTTACTTTTATAAGCCTCACCCAGCAAGTTCTCCCAAGGCACCGTCAGTTCTATAACATACACTGTCCGCTGACTAACTGATATAACACTATATCAGGCTTCAAACTACTAGTAATTATTCTATGTGGAACAAGGAAGTTTAGGAGGAATTTCATCCTAAATCTACCCGCATCTCCCGATCATTGGCTCCCCGTAACTGACCTAACTCATACCTGTCTGTAAACTTCTCTCCTCGATCCTTATCTTCCCCAGGAACACAATGAATAGTTACACCCCCATCCTGATGCCTACTGAATTCACCTGTACTCTACTCCTCTCAATTGCTACAGCTATGCACTTCAAAATTTGGTTATGCCGCCAGGTATATAGACCCTGAGAAAGACTAACCCCACATACTGATAACAGTCTGAAGTAGGGTTTCGGCCCGAAACGTTGCCTATTTCCTTCGCTCCACAGATGCTGCTTCATCCGCTGACTTTCTCCTGCATTTTTGTCTTCTGATAATATATGCCTCAAAGTTGTCACCTTTGAACACAAGGGACATGTCGGGTCCCCACCCATTTATTGCTTGATTTTCTGCGGTGATGGCAGCACATCACAAATCGCCCTGACAAGGAAACTTACACGACCCGCCTCTATGCACCACTGGTCCCTCCAGCTAAACCCCTCTTTTCTAAATTTCCCCCAGTTCATCCACTGTCCATGCTTAACCTATGCTTTCACTAAATTTACTATTAATCCTCTCTAGAGAAATCCGAAGCACTCCAAATAAGACGATATGGTACAGATCCAAGCGTGTTTGCCAGGTCCAAAAACATTACATGCAAATCTCTCCTCTCGAGCTTGGCTGTTGAATCAGGTCCAATATTACACTAATGTGTTCTAAGCAACCTGTGAAACCTGGGATACCTGCTTTATGCATTGTGGTATCTATTAACATGATCCTTTCTAAACCAGTTACCAGCCTCTGTGCCACTATGCTAAAGAACATATAACCTTTTACCAACCTCCCCCTTCATTCCCCATCCGATTTATTTGGGTGAAACTGACGGAAATGTGTTTTTTGTTCGCCCGCATGTGCCTGAGGCCGATCGGCCTCTCCCCCGGTCCCGGGGCTGCGCTGCCCGAGTCTCTCCCCGACCCCCAGGGAACCCTCTGATTATCTGCTTCTCCCCCCAGCCTCCGTCACCCTGGACGTGGAAACACGGGTCCGGGGCTCAAAGTGTCTGACGATCGGAAGGGGGTGAGACGGACCGGGACCTGAACAGGCTCCCTGACACTGGGAAGAGGTTTACAGCCCTGCGTTTGTGCTGGGATCGGAAGGATTCACATCTGGGATACATTACTGGGAGGGTGAGGTGGCGGGGAGTTGGGGATGGAGTCTGGGAGTCGCATCAGAGTCTGTGGAGAGGAAAGAAGAGGTCACACTGGTCCCTAAGACTGGCGTCTGGAGCATCGACCGGTGGGATGACAAGTTTGATGCATCCGCCTCCCCGCCATCCCGTCTGCCCACCCGTCCCATCTTTGGGAGGGTGGGAGTTTATCTCAGTTAGGAGACCGGGGCAGTTTCATTTTACGACGCGGAAACCAAGTCCCATCTCCACACCTTCACTGGGAATAAATTAACGGAGAAACTTTATCTTTTCATCTGGACCAGGACGGAAAACCAGTGGCTGAGAATCTGCTCCGGTTCCGCTCCGGGTGTGTAAAAGAGTCCGGCGTCAGGAGCGGGGCTCAGGGGCTGTGGGTCAGAAACCCGGTGGCCTTCAGATAGCCTTTGCTTTCTCTCTCCATCCCCATCCCCTTCCCCTTCCCAGTTCTCCCGCCAGTCTTATGTCTCCGACTACATTCTATCTTTGTTTCGCCCCCTCCCCTGACATCAGTCTGAAGAAGGGTCTCGACGAGAAACGTCGCCCATTCCTTTTCACCAAATATGCTGCCTCTCCCGCTGAGTTACTCCAGCATTTTGTGTCTATCTCCGGTGGACAACAGGTCGGCGCTGAACGAACGGCTCCCATTTAATCCCCAAATTCTGCGTCGTAAAACTCCAGGTGAACGCGGAAATAAAACCAGGGGGAATTGAAATGTGGGAAGAGTGAAATAAACAGCAACTGAAATCAGAGCTGTCTGCCGATTCGTTCATTAACCGCGTCCGGGAACGGAACAGAAATTACTTTTGTGAAAATATATAGATTGAAACAATTGCCCTTCCCGCGGGTTCAGCAGTAGCCGCGGGCGGCGGGTCCTGAGCTCCGGGCTCTCCTGGGTCCTATAGCCACCATCAGATTGAGAATGGTGTAACGGATATTTAAGAATGCGGGTAAAAGGAACGCGGGTTATTAGTATGAGTGGAATCAGACATTATTAGAAGAGGGCGGAACCTGAGAATGAGAGACACATTCGAGAACGTGCTGTTGCCCCAGTTTGTGTTCATACAGTAAGCTCATTAGTTCATGTTATAGGAACAGAATTAGGCAACAAAGAGCATCATGTTTACTCCGCTACTCAATCCTGGCTCATATAAAGGGTCTTGGTGAGAACACACCCGGAGTATTGCGTACAGTTTTGGTCTCCTAATCTGAGGAAAGACATTCTTGCCATAGAGGGAGTACAGCGAAGGTTCACCAGACTGATTCCTGGGATGTCAGGACTTTCATATGAAGAAAGACTGGATAGACTCGGCTTGTACTCGCTAGAATTTAGAAGATTGAGGGGGGGATCTTATAGAAACTTACAAAATTCTTAAGGGGTTGGACAGGCTAGATGCAGGAAGATTGTTCCCGATGTTGGTGAAGTCCAGAACTAGGGGTCACAGTTTAAGGATGAGAGGGAAGTATTTTAGGACCGAGATGAGAAAATCATTTTGTGTGGGGATCGTTGGTGGGTGCGGACATTTCAAGTTGGTTGATCTGGGCCGAATGGCCTGTTTCTGCATTGTATTTCTAAAATAAACCAAAAAGAACACACATGGGCGTTGGAGACAATTCAATAAATTGAACAAGGGACGCGCTGATCGCCACGGATTGTGTCTTCGTATTGTGTATATTCCGGGATATAACCTGATACTTGAAGAAACCTCCACATCAGCGCTGTACAATGTATCCTGACTGTTCGCATCATGGCCTGGTGCGGCATTTCCAACGCACACGAGTTGCACTACCGCCTGCACTGGCCATGGATGTGTTTATATTGAATTGTGTTTTGTATTAATGCCTTGTCTTTGGAGCAGTTTTTGATTTTGTTTTTATTAACTAAGCAGGATTTATGTGTAGTGTGGTTGTAATTTGCGTTTAATTAATATTGCGTGAAGCACTGAGTATGTGTGCGTGTGATGCTGCTGAAACGGCGATGTGGTTTTCGTCGCAGTTATTCATCGCAGTACTTGTACACATGACAATAAATCCGACTTGACTTCACTCTAAGTTTATATTTAACCATCGTTTTACACCCCAGCAGGTTCTTTTTTCTGTCCTGCTCTAAACTGTCCCATAACATTCCCTGCGTTTACATTTATATACCGGTCTGTTTAACATCTCACTAAACGCTCCATGGGTATTTGAGGTCAGGACACGGTCACATAGAACACGTTCACCCTGAAAACCTACAGCAAATGTGTTGGAGACGGCAGCGTGCGCGGTAGACACTCGCGGTACAGGGGGATCACAAGGGATCAGCAGCTCCCAATCAGTGAAAGCAGTTTCAACCCAGGAAGTGGCAGGAGTTAAAATGGCTTCTAAAGAGCAGGTCGTGAATTTAACAGAGGAGCTAATTTGTCCCATCTGCCTGGATTTGTTCACCGATCCGGTGTCACTGGAGTGTGGGCACAACTTCTGCCGCTCCTGTGTCACACAGAGTTGGGACAGGGAGGAGATAAACTCCTGCCCGGAATGTAGAGAGCAGTTTACAGACCGCACCCTCAAAGTTAATCGGGCCTTGGCGAGAATGTCTGAGAAAGCTCGAACACTGAGCCTGAATACGGAAGAGAAGGAAAGTAAACATCACTGCGAGGAACATCAGGAAGAACTGAAGCTGTTTTGTAAAACTGACAGAAAACCGATCTGTGTGATTTGCCGAGATGCGCGGGAACACAAGAATCACATCTTCATACCGATTAAAGAAGCTGTTGAAATCTACAAGGTAAAAGCAAACCGACTATGATCACTTGCGCGAATGTATAGTTGAATGTTTATCGTCTAACCCCCTTTCTCTCTGATTCCCAGGATCAGGTTAAATCATCCATACAATCTCTGACAACAAATAAATCAGCCATCCAGGAAATGGAAGAGCAACAGAAGCAGAAGATTTCCCAAGTCCGGGTGAGGCCTTGCTGTGTGGCATTTCTGATCGTGTTGTGTAGTTTTGTAATTTGGTTAATGCACTACAGCGTAGCGCGGCAGCAGTCAGTTGCGCTGTTTCACTGCTCTGGTGAATTCGGTTCGACCCTGACTTCTGGTATTGTCTACGTGACGCTTCCATGTCCCCTTCCCCCTGCTCTCTACCCCTCCCGTAGTACAACACTCCCCTCCCCCCTCCCCACACACACACACTCCCTCCCCTGGTACAAATCTCCCCTTACCACCCCCCCCCCCGTACAACTCTGTCCTCTACCCCTCCCGTAGTACAACACTCCCCTCCCCCCTTCCCACACACACACACTTTCCCCCCTGGTACAAATCCCCCCTTGCCACATCCGCCCACCCCCCCCCCCCCCCCCCCCCCCCCCCCCGTACAACTCTGTCCACTCCTCACCACCAAACCTTTCACCTCCCCAGGAACAACTCCCCACTACCCCTCCCCTGGAACAAGTCTGTCCTCCCACCACCGCCACCACCCCCTCCCCAGGCACAACCCTGCCCTCCTTCACTCACACAACTCTCCCCACCACCATCCATCTCACAGTATAATTTAAAGGTAAACAAGGAAGGAAATTATTTCATTTCATGGAGCTCCATCTCGCTTTCTCTTTTTTCAGATGTTTTCCTTGTCTCATGCCTGATCAGGGGATATGGGGAGAAAGCAGGAACGGGGTACTGATTCTGGATGATCAGCCATGATCATATTGAATGCTGGTGCTGGCTCGAAGGGCTGAATGGCCTACTCCTGCACAAATTTTCAATGTTTCTATATTCTCCCCGTGACCAGGGTGTGTTCCGCCCACAACTCCCAGACATGTTGGTTTAATTGGATGCTGTAATTAAGCTGCTGAAGGCGGGTGATCTGTGAGTCGGTAGGAGTTAATGTGGACGTGAGGGCCATCGTGTTTCAGGGAAATGTGAGGAAATGAGATTAATGGGATTATTCTAAGGAACTGCATAGATATCGATGTGCCAAATGTTCACCTTCTACTTCACAACGAAATAGAATACAGAAATATATTAAGTCACACAAGTTAAGTCACATTTATTTTTATAGCACATTTAAAAAACAACTCTCGTTGGCCAAAGTGCTTTACATTTGTTATAAGAATAGTATAAACAAACAAACTACATACATATATACATGTAGCCCTAGCTCAGTGGACGTCAGGAAAGGCTTGGGAGTATAGATACGTTTTTAGTCTTGACTTAAAGGAGTCGATGGAGGGGGAAGTTCTGAAGGGAAGAGGGATGCTGTTCCACAGTCTAGGAGCTGCAACCGCAAAGCCGCGGTCGCCCCTGAACTTATGCCTGGGTATTCAACAACCCCAAGTCGGCCGATCTGAGGGACCTGGAGGTGGAGTGGTGGGTGAGAAGACTTTTTATGTAGGTGGGGGCAAGCCCATTGAGGGCTTTGTAGACATAGAGGAGGGTCTTGAAATGTTTATGGAACCGCACAGGGAGCCAGTGGAGAGAGGCCAGGATCGGGGTGATGTGGTCCCTTTTTCGGGTGCCCGTCAGGAGTCTCGCTGCGGCGTTTTGGACCAGTTGCAGGCGGGACAGGGAAGATTGGCTGATGCCAGTGTAAAGGGAGTTGCAGTAATGTAGGCGGGAGGAGATAAAAGTGCGGATGATCTTTTCGAGGTCATCAAAGTGGAGGAATTGGTTTATTTTAGCTATCGTCCGAAGCTGAAAGAAGCTAGCTTTTACCACGGCATTGACTTGTTTGTCAAATTTCAGTGCTTAGTCAAATATTACGCCGATGGTTTTGACGTGAGGTTTTAGTAGAAACATAGAAACTTAGAAATTAGGTGCAGGAGTAGGCCATTCGGCCCTTCGAGCCTGCACCGCCATTCAATATGATCATGGCTGATCATCCAACTCAGTATCCCGTACCTGCCTTCTCTCCATACCCTCTGATCCTTTTAGCCACAAGGGCCACATCTAACTCCCTCTTAAATATAGCCAATGAACTGGCCTCGACTACCCTCTGTGGCAGAGAGTTCCAGAGATTCACCACTCTCTGTGTGAAAAAAGTTCTTCTCATCTCGGTTTTAAAGGATTTCCCCCTTATCCTTAAGCTGTGACCCCTTGTCCTGGACTTCCCCAACATCGGGAGCAATCTTCCTGCATCTAGCCTGTCCAACCCCTTAAGAATTTTATAAGTTTCTATAAGATCCCCTCTCAATCTCCTAAATTCTAGAGAGTATAAACCAAGTCTATCCAGTCTTTCTTCATAAGACAGTCCTGATATCCCAGGAATCAGTCCGGTGAACCTTTTCTGCACTCCCTCTATGGCAATAATGTCCTTCCTCAGATTTGGAGACCAAAACTGTACGCAATACTCCAGGTGTGGTCTCACCAAGACCCTGTACAACTGCAGTAGAACCTCCCTGCTCCTATACTCAAATCCTTTTGCTATGAAAGCTAACATACCATTCGCTTTCTTCACTGCCTGCTGCACCTGCATGCCTACTTTCAATGACTGGTGTACCATGACACCCAGGTCTCGCTGCATCTCCCATTTTCCTAGTCGGCCACCATTTAGATAATAGTCTGCTTTCCTGTTTTTGCCACCAAAATGGATAAGTGGGATAAGGCTTCCAAGGCTGCCTGCTATCATTTTGATCGAGGCCGAGGGGCCGAGAAGGATGACCTCAGACTTACTCTCATTTAGTTGGAGGAAGTTCTGGGCCATCCAGCACTTTATATCCTCGAGGCAGCGGGTAAGGTTAAGCAGATTTGATTGTTTTTTGGGCTTCAGGGGGAGATAGAGTTGTGTATCCTCTGCGTAGCAATGGAAGGAAATGCCGTGTCTTTCAATGACTTGGCCTAAGGTGAGCATATACAGGGAGAAGAGAATGGGGCCAAGGATGGAACCTTGTGGAACCCCACAGCAGAGACTGGCTGGGGAGGAGAAATAGTTGCCTATGTTAGTCGTGAAACTCCTACCTTTGAGGTAGGAGATGAACCAGCTCAGGGCAGTGCCATCAATATTAGATCAATCTTCTCCTTTCATTTAACAGGAGCAGTCACAAAGCCTCGAGTCTCACGTCACATCTCAGTTTGCTGAACTGCATCAGATTCTCGTGAAGAAAGAGCAGCGCATTCTCGGAGACATCAAGGAAGATGAGGAGAAGATTCTAAGTCAAATGGAGAAAAATCTTCAAGGCATTCAAGAGAATTTAAACTTTATTGAGGAGGAACTCTCAAATCTGCAGTGGCGAATGGAACAAACAGACATCGTGTTATTTCTGAAGGTCAGGGGTTATGTTTCAATCTTGTTCAATGTAACTGCAGTCCCAACATTGGGAGCGATATATTTGCGAAAATGTAACTTTTATCAATTCCTATATTTATCCAACAAACAGGCTCTACTATCTCATAATTCATAGTAGACGAAATAGGCCATTTGACCCATTAAGTCTACTCTGCCATTCAATCACGGCCGATCTATCTTGCTCACTCAACTCCATTCTCCTGCCTTCTCCCCAAAACCCCTGACACCCGTACTAATCAGGAATCCATCTATATCTGCCTTAAAAAAATAATCCACTGATGGCCTCCACAGTCTCCTGTGGCAATGAAAACCATGGGTTCACCACCCTCTGACTCAATAAATTTCTCCTCATCTAAAGATGCGTCCTTTTATTTGGATGCTATGGATCTGGTCCTGGATTCTTGCATCGGTGGAGACATCCTATCCGCATCCACTCTATCCAGGCTTTCACTATTCGTTAAATTTCAATGAGAGCCCCCCACTCTTCCTTTGAAACTCCAGCGAGTTCAGTCCCAATGCCATCAAACACTCGCCATTCCTTAACCCACTCACTCAAAGTCAAAGTCAAAGTAAACTTTATTGACAATTCAAATAATGCAACAAGTAGTTACACAGAGGATTGAAATTGCGTTTCCCCATACTCCAAATGTGCAAGTAATATTTACAACACAGACAGACTATATACCATTAAAGATAGACAATGGACATATATATTATATAAAATATTCACAGTGTGCCAGGATGTAGTAAACATTTAAGTTATGTTATTAAGGTGCAATAATAAAGCTGCAATATAGAAAAGTGCAAATAGCATACTGCAGACATTGAGTTAAAGTTATTTTGACAGCCAGTTGGTCTTTGTTTGAGTAATGTTCATGGAATTTTCTTGAGTGTGTTGAGTAGTCTGATGGCCTGAGGGAAAAAGCTGTTTTTGAATCTAGTGGTTTTGCTCCGCATGCTGCGGTAGCGCTTGCCGGATGGTAGGAGGGTGAACAGTTTGTGTGCTGGGTGGGTGGTGTCTTTGATGATATTGGTTGCTCTCTTGCAACAGCGAGATGGGTATAAGTCCTGAATTGCTGGTTGGGGTGATCTGGTGATCTTCTCCGCTGTCCTCACCACTCTCTGTAGGGCCTTCTGGTCAGCAGCAGAGCAACTGCCATACCAGACTGAGAGACTGCTCTCAATGGCACCCCTGTAAAAAGTGGTGAGGGCAGAAGGGGGAGGTCGGCTCTCCTCATCCGTCGAAGGAAGTGGAGGCGTTGCTGTGCTTTCTTGACTAGGGAGATGGTGTTGGTGGACCATGTCTGATCATCTGTGATGTGCACTCCCAGGAACTTGGTGCTTTTCACAGACTCCACTGCACTGCCATTGATGGTGAGTGGGGTGTGTGCTGTCTGTTTCTTCCTGAAGTCCACAGTTATTTATTTTGTTTTATTGACATTGAGTTGAAGGTTATTGATGTCACACCAGTTGATGAGTTGTTGTACCTCCTCTCTGTAGGCTGAGTCGTCATCGTGGCTGATGAGACCCACCACTGTTGTGTCATCTGCGAACTTGATGATGTGGTTCGAATTATGTTTGGCATAACAGTCATGTGTCATCAGCGTGAACAACAGAGGGCTCAGCACACATCCCTGTGGGACCCCGGTGTTCATGATGGTGGTCTCTGATGAGTTTTTGCCAACTCTTACTGTCTGTGGTCTGTCGGTGAGGAAGTCCAGTAACCAGTTGCATAGTGGGGTGCTGATGCCTATTCCGCCGAGTTTATGCACCAGGTGTTGGGGGATGACTGTGTTGAAGGCGGAGCTGAAGTCGATGAACAGCATCCGCACGTAACTGTTATTGTTTTCCAGATGAGCCAGGCTTAGGTGGAGTGCTGTTGCTATGGCATCATCAGTGGAACGGTTGGGACGGTATGCAGACTGGAATGGGTCAAGTGTACAGGGGAGACTGGATGTTATGTGGGCCTTGACCAACCTTTCAAAGCACTTCATCATGATGGACGTGAGTGCTATGGGCCGGTAGTCGTTCAGTGTTGAGGCTGGGGATTTCTTGGGTAGCGGTATGATGGTGGTGGCTTTGAAGCATGCTGGTATGATGGCTTGGCTCAGAGAGGTGGTGTAGATGTCAGTGAGAACATCTGTGAGTTGGTCAGCACAGTCTCTGAGCACACGCCCCGGTATGTTGTCAGGACCTGCAGCTTTTCTGGGGTTCACCTTGAGTAGGGTCCTCCACACATCAGCTGGGTCCAGGTGAAGTGTTTCATGGTCTGAGCAGGGAGGGGCTTTTGTTGGTGTGATGGTGTTGTCCTCCTCAAACCGGTTGAAGAAGGTGTTGAGTGTGTTGAGGAAGTCTGTGTTGTCCTCGCACGGTGGGGGTGTTGGCCTGTAGCCGGTGACAGACTGGATGCCTTGCCACAGGTGCTTGGGGTCCTTAGAGTCTGTGAAGTGTGCTTGAATTTTCTGTCCATAGACACGCTTGGCTGTTCTCACGCCCCGGTTCAAGTTGGCCCTAGTAGTACTAAGGGCGTCTTTGTCCCCGGACTTGAAAGCAGCATTCCGTGCTCTCAGGAGCTCACGTGCCGCCCTGGTGAACCAGGGTTTGTTGTTGGCCCTCGTGGTGAAGTTTTTGATGACGGTCACATCTTCCATGCATTTGAATATATATCCAGTCACAGATTCAGTGTATTCCGTCAAGTTGACATGATGGTTGGTAGTGGCAGCCTCTCTAAAAACGGTCCAATCTGTGCAGTCGAAACAGTCTTTGAGAGCTGAGGTGGCTCCCTCTGGCCATGCTCTGATCTGCTTCACAGACGGATTGTTCCTGGTCAATAGAGGTCTGTAAGCTGGAATTAGCATAACAGAGAGGTGGTCTGAGTTCCCCAAGTGTGGATGGGGAGCAGCTCTGAATGCCTGTCTGATGTGGGTGTAGACTTGGTCGAGTATGTTATTTCCCCTGGTTGCAAAGTTCACATGTTTGTAATATGCCAGCTATAAGCTCTGCCCTTTGCTTTCCATGTGCTTTAATGGTTGTCTGGTTCATGGTGTCCTGCCAAATGCTATTATGTCTGGAATGCTAGTGCCTGTGCTTAAAGATAAGGCTGGTAAGCTCAACAGTATGGATAATTACCGACCTATTGCTTTAGCCATTATCTTATCTAAAGTACTGGAGAGAATACTGTTGACAAAGCTTGAAATGTTTGTCCTTACCACTGACAATCAGTTTGGATTCAAAAGAAAGCATGGAACTGACCTGTGTATCTATGCTCTTAAAGAGATTGTATTCAGGTACACAAGCCTGAATTCATCTGTATCTCTATGTTTTATTGATGCGTCCAAGGCATTTGATAGAATTAATCACGAACACTTGTTTGTAAAATTGCTAGATAGAGGTGCCCCTAAATTATTAGTGAGAATTTTAGTATTCTGGTATGCCCATCAAACGTTTCAGGTTAAATGGGACAATGTTGTATCTGCTCCATTCTGTGTTAGTAACGGAGTGCGGCAAGGAGGAATCATGTCTCCTATTTTATTTAATGTTTATATGGACGAACTGTCAAATCAGTTAAATAAGTTAAAAACTGACTGTCTTGTGGGCAACAGTGGCTTGACACAGTTTCGGCGTTTGTACACCAGTTGTTATTGATGAAAATCCATATACCACCCCCCCCCCCACCCCCCCCCCCGAGATTTACCGCTGAGAGCATGACTCCTGTCCGCCCGGAATGTTGTTAATCCGTCCAGCTGAATGGCGTTGCAGTCTCTGACCTTTCTTTGTGTAGTTAAATCCAGTCTAAGATAGTCCATTTTGTTTTCCAGCGAACGAACGTTGGATAGCAGAATAGAAGGAAGTGCAGGTCTGTAGGGGTTAGCTTTTAGCCTGGCGCTGATACCCGCTCGGCTGCCCCGCTTGCTAGGTCTAGCACACCGCTTGCGCCGCAAGCTAGGTCTCACACGCCGCGTGCACCGCCTCCAGTGTCGCCTCCAGTGTCGACCTATGATGGGAGGAGAGTCCGCTGCCTTGCAGGCCCCTGGGTCTTGCCGGTGTAGGTTGCCCAGCTCGCAGAGTGCCTCGGGTTCCAAAGCCAGTGTAACTCCAGAAAGGTTTTCGGAAAAGTCGAAGTTTCTTAATCCAAGTAGTGTAGTTCTGTTATAGATTACTCTCGCACAAGACTGTGACGGTACAGACAACATATTAAACATAAAACGCACATCGCTATCGGGAGCTGGAGTAGCCGCTGCCGTACAGGGCACCGCCATCTTACTCCTAGCATCATTCTAGTAAAGCTCCCTTGGATTTGCTCCAGGCTTCTTTAAAATGTACGTTTGTGTTTTGTTATCTTCAGAACTGGAGATACATTCACCATCTACAGCCAATCAATTCCATCGTTAATCTTAAATTTCTCCAAGCAATTATGATGAATATTTTATTATGAGTTCACATATGATAAGCGTTTTTCGATACTGGGCCTGTACTCATTGGAGTTTAGAAGAATGAGGGGAGACCTCATTGACACTTACCAAATAGTGAAAGGCTTGGATAGATGGAGAGAGGAGAATGGATGTGGATGAGAAGAATCTAGGACTAGAGGTCATATCCTCATAATTAAAGGACATTTCTTTAGGAAGTTGATGAGGAGGAATTATAGTCAGAGGGCGGTGAATCTGTGGAATTCTTTGCGACAGAAGTCTGTGGAGCCCAAGTCAGTGGATATTATTAAGGCAGAGATATTATCTGTATAGATGTTTGATTAGGAAGGGTGTCAGAGGTTATGGGGAGAAGGCACGAGGGTAGGGTTGGTAGAGATAGGTCACCCGTTATTGAATGGCGGAGTAGACAATAACAAATGACAAATAAAATGACAAATAAAATTGTATTGTATTGTTTTGTATAGACTGGATGGGCCGAATGTACTAATTCTGCTCCTATCGCTTATAGACAATAGACAATAGGTTCAAGAGTAGGTCATTCTGCACTTCGAGCCAGCACCGCCATTCAATGTGATCATGGCTGATCATCCCCGATCAGTACCCCGTTCCTGCCTTCTCCCCATATCCCCTGACTCTGCTATCTTTAAGAGCCCTATCTAGCTCTCTCTTGAAAGTATCCACCGCCATCTTAAGCAGAGAATTCCACAGACTCACGACTCTCTGTGAGAAAAAGTGTTTCCTCGTCTCCGTTCTAAATGGCTTACCCCTTATTCTTAAACTGTGGCCCCTGGTTCTGGACTCCCCCAATATCGAGAACATGTTTCCTGCCTCTAGCGTGCCAAACCCTTAAAACTCTTAGATGTTTCAATAAGATCCTCTCTCATCCATCTAAACTCCAGAGTGTACAAGCCCAGTCGCTCCATTCACTCAGCATATGACAAGTTCCTCCATCTCGGGAATTAACATTGTAAACCTACGCTGCACTCCCTCAATAGCAAGAATGTCCTTCCTCAAATTAGGGGACCAAAACTGCACACAATATGATCTTATAATAATAATAATAATAATAATAATATATCTTTTATTGTCATTGCACGTCAGTGCAACGAGATTTAGTGTGCAGCTCCACTGATGTACAAGAAAGGTAAATAAATACAATACATAAATAAACAAGCTGAATTGATTGACGTGACCATCTGAGGGATACTGTCCAAAGGGGGTGGGTGGGGGGGGGCGGGGGGGGGGGGGCACTCATTAGGGCCGGTTCAGAGCCGCTATAGCTCTTGGGATAAAACTGTTCCTGAGTCTGGAAGTTCGGGTGTAGAAGGCCTTGTAACGTCTGCCGGAGGGAGGTAGTTGAAACAGACCGTGGCAGGGGTGTGATGAGTCCTATGAGATGACATTATTCAGCAGAAAATTCACAACTCGTCCAGACTTTCCTGCACATTGCCTCCTCTGAACTGTAACATAATTGTCACAAACATTTATCAGACCTCCTGCATTGGTTACATCACTGTGATATTCTCTGCATGTCAACAGTAGAGTCAGAAAATGGTAATTTTCAACGATGTGAAATAACTTGGGTGAATTTCTGTTCCCTCAGTCAATTTCTGCTTTATTTATTGCAGGTGGAAGCTGTTCGCAAGAGGAGGTAGGACATGTTCTACAGTTAAACTCTGAACAGATCTGTAAAGTCACATAAACATGTCGACGTTCAGGTTATAACCAGTTATTTAATATTTGCAGAATTAGTGATGAATCCCACATATTGTCACTGAGAGATGGTGCCATACTGGATGAAAGATTCGATCACCCCTACTGGTTGAACGCAGTGTTGAAAGATGTCGTTGTTGCCAATCACCAAGGTAAAACATATGGATTCCTTATCTCTTATGTGGGTGACATATTTAAGTTGTAAATAGATGCAAAGTTTGACCGTAATGATGAACTGAAGGGGAACTAAAGTTTTATACCAGCACCAATCTCACCTGCTGGGAAGCTTCACAGTCAATTGGTCAGCTGGAGATGTCAGAACCCTGAACACATCCAACACAGGAGCACAATGAAATCCAGGTTAGCCGGGAAGTGGTGTTGGGTAAATTGAATGGATTAAAGGCCGATAAATCCCCAGGGCCAGATAGGCTGCATCCCAGAGTACTTAAGGAAGTAGCTCCAGAAATAGTGGATGCATTAGTAATAATCTTTCAAAACTCTTTATATTCTCGAGTAGTTCCTGAGGATTGGCGGGTAGCAAACGTAACCCCACTTTTTAAGAAGGGAGGGAGAGAGAAAACGGGGAATTACAGACCAGTTAGTCTAACATCGGTAGTGGGGAAACTGCTAGAGTCAGTTATTAAAGATGGGATAGCAGCACATTTGGAAAGTGGTGAAATCATTGGACAAAGTCAGCATGGATTTACAAAAGGTAAATCATGTCTGACGAATCTAATAGAATTCTTCGAGGATGTAACTAGTAGCGTGGATAGGGGAGAACCAGTGGATGTGGTGTATCTGGACTTCCAGAAGGATTTCGACAAGGTCCCACATAAGAGATTAGTATACAAACTTAAAGCACACGGCATTGGGGGTTCAGTATTGATGTGGATAGAGAACTGGCTGGCAAACAGGAAGCAAAGAGTAGGAGTAAACGGGTCCTTTTCACAATGGCAGGCAGTGACTAGTAGTGTACCGCAAGGCTCAGTGCTGGGACCCCAGCTATTTACAATATATATTAATGATCTGGATGAGGGAATTGAAGGCAATATCTCCAAGTTTGCGGATGACACTAAGCTGGGGGGCAGTATTAGCTGTGAGGAGGATGCTAGGAGACTGCAAGGTGACTTTGATAGGCTGGGTGAGTGGGGAAATGTTTGGCTGATGCAGTATAATGTGGATACATGTGAGGTTATCCATTTTGGTGGCAAAAACAGGTAAGCAGACTATTATCTAAATGGTGGCCGACTAGGAAAAGGGGAGATGCAGCTAGACCTGGGTGACATGGTACACCAGTCATTGAAAGTAGGCATGCAGGTGCATCAGGCAGTGAAGAAAGCGAATGGTATGTTAGCTTTCATAGCAAAAGGATTTGAGTATAGGAGCAGGGAGGGTTACTGCATTTGTACAGGGTCTTGGTGAGACCACACCTGGAGTATTGCGTACAGTTTTGGTCTCCAAATCTGAGGAAGGACATTATTGCCATAGAGGGAGTGCAGAGAAGGTTCACCAGACTGATTCCTGGGATGTCTTATGAAGAGAGACTGGATAGACTTGGTTTATACTCTCTAGAATTTAGGAGATTGAGAGGGGATCTTATAGAAACTTACAACATTCTTAAGGGGTTGGACAGGCTAGATGCAGGAAGATTTCTCCCGATGTTGGGGAAGTCCATGACAAGGGGGCACATCTTAAGGATAAGGGGGAAATCCTTTAAAACCGAGATGAGAAGAACTTTTTTCACACAGAGAGTGGTGAATCTCTGGAACTCTCTGCCACAGAGGGTAGTCGAGGCCAGTTCATTGGCTATATTTAAGAGGGAGTTAGATGTGGCCCTTGTGGCTAAGGGGTTCAGAGGGTATGGAGAGAAGGCAGGTACGGGATACTGAGTTGGATGATCAGCCATGATCATATTGAATGGCGGTGCAGGCTCGAAGGGCCGAATGGCCTACTCATGCACCTAATTTCTATGTTTCTATGTAATACAACCAAGACATAGACTGCTAGATGATCGAAAACATCTTAACCCCATCCGCAGAAATATGCTACGATACGAGTTTGAATTCTACCAGGTAGCCAGCAAAGTAAACGTGACTTAATTAAATCAGAGATATTGAAAACTAGTGGGAATTTGATGACCAGGATTGTCATGAAAACACACAGAGAAGGATATATGTGCCACTGATTCTGCTTATCCTGTCAGTGTCTACTGACTTTGGCTAACTCATGCCTGCCCCCTGCTGGAGTTACAGACATTATTATTATTAACTATCCACCACATTGAAGCATTGTCAGGTCGGGGGGAGTTCCCCCCGCCACGGGTACCATGTGATCGCGTGCTACCTGCTCCATGGGTGGATAGTCGGCGACTAAACCGTTTCCCCCACCTGGTTTTCTAGGTGAGGAGGGGGCTGTAGACCCCTAGCAGGACCAAAAACAAGGCCTGTTAAAGGGCGGATGAGCTTCTAGCGAGCCCACGGCCATCCGCTCTTCAGTAGATGTTGTGATCACTGTCGTACATAGCATTGAAAAACATGAAATGTAATTCTTCCCTCTCCTTGCTTCTCAAAAGAGAAGTTGGTAATTTAAAAAATAAGTAATTAATGAGCGAGTCGCGTCAGACAAACCAGCATTGACCTCAGCCAGGGGTTTCGTATCGGAATAAAACACCCAGTTACGTGTTCAGATGATTTAAAATGGGTTTAACTAAATCCAGTTAAAATTAGTCGCAAAAAGTTAAGAAAGCAAACTCAAGAGGGCTTGTATACAAAAACAGGGTTGTAATGCTGAGGCTCCAGAAGCCGCTGGTAAGACCGCATTTGTGAGCAATTTTGGACACATATCTGAGGAAGGAAGTGCTGGCTCTGGAGAAGGGCCCGAGGAGATTTACAAGAATGATCCCAGGAATGAGTAGGTTAATCTACGATGAGCGTTTGTCGGCACTGGGCCTGTACTCACTGGAGTTTGGAAGAATGAAGAGGGATCTCATTGAAACATACAGAATAGTGAAAGGCTTGGATAGTGTGGATGTGGAGAGGATGTTTCCACCAGTGGGAGAGTCTAGGCCTTCAGAATTAAAGGACGTTCTTTGAGGAAGGAGATGAGGAGAAATGTATTTAGTCAGAAGCTGATGAATCTGTGGAATTCTTTGCCACATAAATCTGTGGAGCATGTCAGTGGATATTTTTAAGGCAGAGATGGATAGATTCTTAATTAGCACAGGAGTCAGATGTTATGTCGAGAAGGCAGGAAAAAAGGGTTAGGAGTGAGAGATAGATCAGCCATGATTTAATGGAGGAGAAGACTTAATGGGTGAATGGCCTAATTCTACTCCGATCACGTATGACCTTATGACCTGATAAGGAAATCCGTTATCAATGAGCTGACCAGGATTGTTCTCAAAATTTATGGGCGATCTTCAAAGAAGGAAATCTGTGCCATAACTCTGTCCGATTTGTCAGTGACTGAAGTTTCTGGTGACTCAGGGTTGCCCCTGTTGGAATCGCTAGGTTCACTGTTATTAACTGTCTATCATGTTGAGGCATTGCTTCAATTAGATTTGTCAGGGAAACTAGTATTCACCTCAGTCTCGGCCTTTGTCTCGGTGGAAAACATCCAGTTATTTGTCCAGACAAAGATCCTCTTACACACATACACCTGGAAAATTGAGATCTTGTGACGAATTTCTCCCTGTAATGAAAGTCCACCAACACAAGCAACATCCTGATGAATCTTTATTGGAAGGAAGTGCAGGTGCTGGTTTTAATCGAAGATCGACACAAAATGCTGGAGTAACTCAGCGTGTCGGGCAGCATCTCTGGGGAGAAGGAATGGGTGACGTTTCGTGTCAAGATCCTACTTCATGAATCAATGAATCAGACTCAGACCCGATGAATCTCCTCTGTTCCCTCTCCAGCACAAACACATCCTTCCTTGAGCATGTCGACCTGCACACATACACCAAGTGAGGCTGACCAGCCTTGATAGCCTTCCACGTGACCCAGAGCACCAACAATTTCCATGTCAGTACAAATGTACATCACATGCCTACGGCACGGAAAGTGGTCGTTAATATATATCATAACCAGCAACAATCCCAGGACAGATCCCTGCTGAAGACCACTGCGTACAGATAGCCACTACCATTCCATACCTTTCATTCACAAAACTATCCTGATGCCAATACCATCTGCCTCCTTAAACCAAGTCAATCTTGGATCCAATTATCCAGGTCATATCAGATATCGTATGCCTTCTCTTTCACCACTCGCCCACCATGAGGGAACATGTCCAATGCCCCATGAAAGCCCATATATTGGTTTAGCCTGAGTTGAATGAATTCTGGGTTACAGGTCCAGAATCATTTCCACCCATGAATCTCCTCTCCTTCAGCGACCCTACAATCGCGAGCCTCCACACATTCTGTGTTGCACAAGGGCCATTCAATCCCGACATTTTTCGGTGGTGGAAGCCGCCCCTCCTTCAGTCTCGCCCTCTGCTGCAGAGAACATGAGCAGAAGGATCACAACTGGCATCTGAAATCGCCTCTATTCTGTGTGATGATGACGACTCTGCCCCCAGGCCTCAACTCCTCCTGTGTGCCAGTTCCACACTGGCCCCAATTCTCCAATATTACATCCGATATCCTGCCTGCCTTTATAAATACTTCCCGTTACACTTATTTCAATCCGCTACTTGATAATCTGATTCCCTCTCCACCACCTTACTGCGAGATCTCACAAAACCCTGCCCAACCGCTGCAAATGCCCACCCGCAATCTCTCCATCGTCCTCTCTCTCTCTCTATGTACACACACAATCCCAACTCTGCTGTCCGACCAGCTCCTGAAATCCACGAGCACCCCCCCCCCCCCCCCTCCTTTCCTCGGAGTAAAACGCGGAGAAACGTTTGTGCTGTTGTGTTGTCCATCTCACGTGATTGGGTGAAACCCCGGGCAAGGTTTCAGTTGTCCGCCCGCCTGTGCCCGAGTCTCCCCCCGACCCCCGGGGACTCTCTGATTCTCTGCTTCTCCCCCCAGTCTCCGTCACCCTGGATGTGGAAACAGCGCATGCGCGGCTCGAGGTGTCTGAGGATCGGAAGAGGGTGAGACGGACCGAGACCCGGAGGAGTCTCCCTGACACCGGGAAGAGGTTTACAATGTATGCGTGTGTGCTGGGATCGGATGGATTCACAACGGGGAGACATTACTGGGAGGTGGAGGTGGCGGGGAGTCGGTACTGGAGTCTGGGAGTCGCCGCTGAGTCTGTGGAGAGGAAGGGAAAGGAACAGCAGTTCACGGAGACTGGAGTCTGGAGCATCGGGCGGCAGGTTGACGTGTTTAATGCACTCACCTCCCCTCAATTCCCTCTCTCCGCCCGTCCCATCCCCGGCAGGGTGGGAGTTTATCTCAGTTACGAGTCCGGGACAGTTTCATTTTACGACGCGGACACCAAGTCCCATCTCCACACCTTCGCTGGGAATAAATTCACGGAGAAACTTTATCCTTTCTTTGGGCCTTGGGATGAAGACCAGTGGCTGAGAATCAGCTCCGGTTCCGCTCCGGGTGTGTAAAAGGGTCGGGTCCCGGGACCGGCGTCAGGAGCGGGGCTCAGGGGCTGTGGGGCAGAAACCCGGTGGACAACAGGTCGGCGCTGAACGAACGGCTCCCATTTAATCCCCAAATTCCGCGTCGTGAAACAAACCCCAGTGAGCGCGGAAATAAAACCAGGGGGAATGTAAATGTGGGAAGAGTGAAATAAACAGCAACTGAAATCAGAGTTGTCTGTCTGTCGATCCGTTCATTTTAACGCGTTAACCGGGTCCGACAACGGAACAGAAATTACTTTTGTGAAAATATAAAGAGCCGTCTGGCAAATGAAAAAACCCCCGGTAAAAGTGACCATGTGGTGGTGCAGAAAAAGAGGGGCGGATGATTTGGAAATTACTAAAGGAGGGGTAAGCTGAATGCAGAGAACGCGAGGCAGGAGGTTCGTTAATATTGAATTTATCGTTGAGTCTTGAAGCCGTGGGGAGCCGTGTGAAGAAGTAACACATTTCTATGTTCACGAACTTCACTGACCAGCAGCGCAACACACGATATTGATCGAGCACTAAAGGAACTAAAGCAACCCTGAAACTGACTGACGGTAGACACAAAATGCTGGAGTAACTCTTAGAAGGGTCTCGACCCAAAACGTCACACATTCCTTCTCTCCATCGATGCTGCCTCACTCGCTGAGTTACTCCAGCATTTTGTGTCCACCTTCGATTTTATCTTACATCTGCAGTTCCTTCTTGCACTTGAAACTGATTGGTTTGTTGAAACGTGCATTCTTATCGGTCAGGACTATCAGGTGATGCATCCCGGCCTCTCTCGCCTCTGGACTTGAATTCAGTTCTTTGATCCATGATAGGGCCAAGTCTCAAGATGATTTTTTTATCCCTTCAGTTTTAAGACCAACCATCTTCTGGTAGCCTCGGAATTCCCTCTGCCTCTCTAACCCCCCGGTCCCCATTTCACCCAAGTCACATTAGCTTCTCGTTTTCACCGCACAAACAACTAACAATGTGTTCAAGAAGGAACTGCAGATGCTGGAAGATCGAAGGTACACAAAAATGCTGGAGAAACTCAGCGGGTGCAGCAGCATCTATGGAGCGAAGGACATAGGTGACGTTTCGGGCCGAAACCCTTCTTCAGACTTGTTTCTTTTATCGTCGGCATTTTTTCTGCATATCTTTCATTCATTGTTCTTTATCTCTCCACATCATCGTCTATATCTCTCGTTTCCCTTATCCCTAAACAGTCTGAAGAAGGGTCTCGACCCGAAACGTCACCCATTCCTTCTCTCCAGAGATGCTGCCTGACCCGCTGAGTTACTCCAGCGTTTTGTGTCTATCTTTGGTTTAAATCAGCATCTGCACTTCCTTCCTACACATCTTCATTGTTCATTCACATAAAACCCAGCGGTATGAATATTGATTTCTGTAATTACAAGTAACCCTTGCATTCCCTCTCTCTCCATCCCTCCTCCACCACAGACGTCTTGCTAGTTTCGCTGTTTGTATCCCTTCATTATCACCTCTTCCACGGCCAACAACGGACCGTTGTGGGCTCCACCTTTCTTGACTCATCGGTGCCGGCTGTGATTTGTTCTGTACGTCTAGTTTCCCTCAACCGACTCTCATTCTGAAGAAATCCCAGTCTAATTCCACTTGTGGGCCCAGTCCAGAAAAAGGGAGACCTGATCATATGTTGGAGCCTTCCCCGCTGTAACTATGTACTTAAGTACTCTGGTGCTGAAGTACAGGACCAGAGTACTTAAGTACATAGTTACAGCGTGTTACCTAGTACTAAATATCACTGATTACAGGGGTGAAGCCAGCGAGCTTTGTCAAACAAAGGATGTGGAAATCAGAACCGCTTTCACTGGAAGGTGAAACCCTTTCCACCCTGTGTGTGAGGTGTACATTCCAGATCTGGTTTTCTGCTGGAAAATTGCTTTAAAAACGCAATGTTCTCCCCCCCCCCCCCCCTGTATTAGAAATACAGAGCGGAAACAGGCCATTCGGCCCACCGCACATTAACACTATCCTACACACAACACACGAGGGACAATTTTTTACATCAAACGTGTACGTCGTTGGAGTGTGGGAGGAGGCCGAAGATCTCGGAGAAAACCCACGCAGGTCACGGGGAGAACGTACAAACTCCGTAGTCGGGATCGAATCCGGGTCTCCGGTACAGCATTTACTGTAAGACAGCAAATCTACCGCTGCGCTACCGTGACAGTCAGCTGCTCTTGTTATTCGTGTTTCTATCATAATCCGTTACATGAGTGGCACGGGTGGGGGACATTTTCGTGGAATGTAAACCATGTATGAACTGTATTGAAAAATTTGTGTAGCCTCCGAAAATGTCGGATGAATTTATCGCACGGTTCACACGTTGTGTATATGTATTACGTGGACAGGGGCCACATGAGTGGCTCGGGTGGGGGACCGTTTTGGAGGAATTTGGGGGAAATTTGAAAACATTTTATTGAGCGATTTGTATAGTCTCCGAAAATGTCGGATGAATCTTTCGCACGGTTCATGAATTGTTTATATTTATCAATTGAATAAAGTCTATTTTGAATTTTTTTTTAAAGTTCTCCCAGGACGAGGCTATCCCATTGCACTTCGGGTGTGCTGACGCCTGCGATGTCCACAAATGCGGGATACTCGACTGCAAAATGTTGTGGTAGTGGGGGACTGCGTTCGCGTTCTCCCCTGATTTCCAAATAAAAAATATAATTAGTCCATGCGAACAATACATATGCTGGACGATCAATGAGTTTTGAGGTGGAGTTGCTCCCTTACAGACTCATATTCCATTCCGACTACGTTGAGAATTCTGTGAATTGTTCTCTTCAACTCCTACTTGTGTGCATTAGAGATCATGTTGACTGGTTGCATCATGGCCTGGTTCGGCAACTTGAAATGCCCAGGAGCGAAGAAGACTACTCAATGTTGTGAACACTGCCCAGTCCATCGCGGGTTCTGACCTCCCCACCATCGAAGGGATTTTCCGTGTTCGCTCCCTCAAAAAGGCAGCCAGCATCATCAAAGATCCACACCACCCTGGTCACCCTCTCGTTTCACCCCTGCCATCGGGAAGAAGGTACAGGCATCGGGAAGAAGGTACAGAAGCTTGAAAACAGTAACGTCCAGGTAACAGCTTCTTTTATAGCCAAATGGCTGTTTAACAGCCATTATGCTATTAAACACTACAACCTCAAATGGGTACAAAGAGACTATTATGGTTATTATTGCACTATTATTGCTTATTTGTTTTTCTGTGTACCTGTGTGTGTGCCCACACTGAACTTTTCCCCCATTTATTATGTTGTTTAGAGTGTACTGTGTTTACTTATTCTGTTGTGCTGCTGCAAGTAAGAATGTCATTGTTCTACCTGGGACATATGACAATAAAACTCTCTTGACTATATTTCCATTCTGAATAAAGTTTATTTTGGAGGGAAAATATCTGCTGACAGACAGGCGGCTGTGTCCCTTTCTCTCCGGTCTCCTTCTCCCCTGACACTAGTCTGAAGAAGGGTCTCGACCCGAAACGTCACCCATTCCTTCTCTCCAGAGATGCTGCCTGTCCCGCTGAGTTTCTCCAGGAATTTGTGTCTAATCTCACACACGCCATTCCTTCACTAATGATGATCCATTGAACAAATGCGCAAAGACACAAACCCACACTGATATTTATACTAGTCTATTCCGACGCGAAATTTGGGGATTAAATGAAACCGGTTCAGCGCCAACCTGTTTTTCACACGGTTTCTGCCCCACAGCCACTCAGCCCCACTCATGACGCCGGTCCCGGGACCCGACCCTTTTACTGATTCGAGCAGGGAATGAAGCATATCTTCAGCCATTGATTTTCATCCCAAGCACCAAAGAAGGGATACATTTTCCCCACGAATTTATTCCCGGTGAAGGTGTGGAGGTGGGACTTGGTGTCCGCATTATAAAATGAGACTGTCCCCGAATCGTAACTGAGGTAAACTCCCACCCTCCCGGGAACGGGACCGGCTGAGAGAGGGGTCTGGGAAGAATTGCTTGTGGAAACCTCCTCGCGATATCTCTCGATGGTCCAGAATCCTTCCTCCGGTTTCAGGTCGACCCGTCTCTTCCTCTCCACAGACTCTGCGGCGACTCCCAGACTCCAGCGCCGACTCCCCGCCACCTCCACCTCCCAGTAATGTCTCCCCGACGTGAATCCCTCCGATCACAGCGCATTGAGACATTCCATAAACCTCTTCCTGTTGTTGCGGAGGCTTCTCCTGACCCCGGTCAATCTCACATTCATCAGGCTGCCGGACACCTCGAGCTCCGGATGCGCGCTATCCTCATCCAGGGTCACAGAGTCTGGGGGGAGAAGCAGATAATTAGAGGGTCTGTGGTATGTGAGGATTCGTAGGTTAATATGATCACTCTAATAGAGAGATCCTGGTGCGTCGCTACGTTGAGAGACTGAAACTGGAATTCTTGACCATTGGTCCCAGGTACCTCCTTCTGCTGTTAACGAGAAGATCTGCAAATGACAACAGACAATAGGTGCAGGAGTAGGCCATTCGGCCCTTCGAGCCAGCAACACAATTTAACGTGATCATGGCTGATCATCCACATTCAGTACCCTGTTATGCCTCCTCACCATATCCTCTGACTCCGCTATCTTTAAGAGCTCTATCTAACTCTCTTGGAAACATCCAGAGATTTAGCCTCCACTGCCTTCTGCGGCAGAGAAATCCACAAGAATGACTGGCGATCCTTCTTAAAGATCTCCCCAAGTTGCTCCATAACAGTTCTCATACGTTCTAGGAGCAGAAATAAGACATTCTGCCCATCAAGTCTACTCTGCCATTCGTTCATGGCTGATCTATCTTTCCCTTTCAATCCCATTCTCCTCAGATTGTAGATGATCAGCCACGATCACATTGAATGGCTGTGCTGGTTTGAAAGACCGAATGGCCTATGCCTGCACCTATCGTCTAATGGCTATTGTCTAAATCTTCTCTGTACCCTTTCCAGCTTGACAACATCTTTCCCATAACATGGTGCCCAGAACTGAACACAGTAAATCTATCCGGTACACTCCTGTGCCGCTCTAAGTTAGTAAAATACCACCTTGACTTTTAGAAATCAAATTGTGACGAAATGCTTACCAGATTTAACAGTGTCAATATATTCTCTCCACACTGCAAACGGTAAAGTGCAGTTGAAATGTCCCATCGAGAGGCTGCCTCCAGTCACCGACACTTTCTGACCTGTTTCGTTGAGGCTGCAAAAAAGTAAAGTGTTATAAATTGAACATCATAAACACGTGTCCAATTGGAACAAAGTTTCAGAGAAGAAATTGTCCTACCTGCTTTTCCGAGAGGTTTCCTCCTGAAATGAATAAAACAGAAAGATGCATTATGTAGGAAGGAACTGGAGAAGCTGGTTTGAACAGAATATAGACACAAACAAGCTGGAGTAACTCAGTGGGACAGGCAGCATCTCTGGAGAGAAGGAATGGGTGACGTTTCGGGTCTGAAGAAGGGTCTCGACCCGAAAGGTCACCCACTCCTTCTCCCCAGAGATGCTGCCTGTCCCACTGAGTTACTCCAGCTTTTTGTGTCTATCTAGTGTACTGTTCTATATTCTGTTTAGGAGGCGGAGCCTGTGCTTGGTGACGTAAAAGGGGACGTCCTATTCACAGCAAGTGTTACTCAAGATAAACAGAAAATGCTGATGTAACTCAGCGGGACAGGCAGCATCCCTGGAGGGATGAGAAGACCCTTCTTCAGCCTGGGCATCAGGGGAGAGGGAAATACAGAGTTACGGCATGAAAGGGTTCAGAAAAAGATATACGAGAATGTCGCCAGGACTAGAGGGTGTGAGGTATATTCCATGGAGCGTAGGAGGATGCGGGGAGATGTTATAGAGGTGTACAAGATCATGAGAGGAATAGATCGGGTAGATGCACAGAGTCTTTTACCCAGGGTTGGGGAAACGAGGGCCAGTGGACACAGGTTCAAGGTAAAGGGAAAAAGATTTAATAGGAATCCGAGGAGTAACATTTTCACACCGGGTGGTGGCTGTATGGAACGAGCTGCCATGTGAGGTAGTTGAGGCTGGGACTATTCTATCTTTTCAGAAACTGTTGGACAGGTAAATGGATAGGGCAGGTTTGGTGGGTTGTGGACCAAGCGTAGGCAAGTGGGACAAGGGTAGCTGGGATATTGTTGGCCGGTGTGGGCGAGGTGGGCCGAAGGGCCTGTTTCCACACTGTATCCATCGACGACTCTATCAAGGAAAATGTTGCATAGACCATCGTTAGTTGGGAGAAGGTGAGAACAAAGCAGACAGGGAAACTATGTAATCAGAAGGGCAGTCAAACTGGTCGGTGAACTGGGAAGGGTCGGGAATGGAGGGAGAGGAAAAGCATGGACTACCAACAGGAAGCGGAAGTCTAACCTAGATTACGACAAAAAAATCAGAGCTGATTGAATTTGAACAATAAACCTTAATTATTTATGAGCCTCTTTAATTGAAAAAAAGGTCATTTCGATTTGAGAGACAGCGCTTGTTTTGCTCACCATAAGAGACGGCACTCAAACCTGGACTGTAATATGACCCACATCTTGGAAACAGGTCCCCCGGCCCAACATGCCCACACCAGCCAACATGTTCCATGCTTCGCTAGTCCCACCTGCCTACGTAGGGTTCATATCCCCTCTCATCTCTTCTAAATTCCAGAGTGTACAAGCCGAGCCGCTCCATTCTCTCAGCATATGATATTCCCGCCATCCCGGGAATTAACCTCGTGAACCGAAGCTGCACTCCCTCAATAGCAAGAATGTCCTTCATCAAATTTGGAGACCAAAACTGCACACAATATTCCAGGTGTGGTCTCACTAGGGCCCTGTGCAACTGCAGAAGGACTTCTTTGCTCCTATACTTAACTCCTCTTGTTATGAAGGCCAACATGCCATTCGCTTTCTTCACTGCCTGTTGTACCAACGAGTTGATAGAGGAGCTATCTGATAGAGGAGTGCATTTGGACACTCACCTTCAGGAAGGTAGCTCCATCTTTCTGCTTCATCTGTTTTCCCACGTTTGCCAGCTTCCCTTGGATGGATATTAACTTATCTTGAATGTATTTAAGATTTATTTCCATTATGCTCACGAATTTCACCTCTTCTTCCTTGAGGCCTTTGATTAAGCTGTGTTCTTTATCGGTGAGAACCTTGTGCACTTCAGCGAATTCTGAAGCCACGCGAGTCTGTAGGTAGCGTGATTGTTTCTTTTAAATGAAGAAGTAAGAGACACGTGAGTTGTATTGTCATCTATCCTGATACAGAACGACGTAATGCCTACTTGCAGCAGCACGACAGATATGTAAACATAATGCTCTGTAAACGCTATAATAAACAACAAAAAGTGAAATATATATATATATATATACACGCAAATAATAGTGCAGAGACAAAAAATAATGTCCGTAGTCTGTGTAGTTCGGAGCTGTATTATTTGAAAGTTGTAGCGTTTAATAGCCTGATGGTTGAGGGGAATAAGTTATTCCTGAACGTGGATGTTACAGTTTTCAGACTCCTCTATTTAAATATTAATATTCAGCTGAGAAGGTTATTGGCTGCAACCTTCCCCCCAATGACGAACTGTACACTGCAAGGGCCAGGAAGCGAGCGGGTAAGATCATCTCTGACCCCTCTCACCCTGGCCACAAACTCTTTGAATCACTTCCCTCTGGAAGGCGACTCCGGACTGTCAAAGCTGCCACAACCAGACATAAAAACAGCTTTATTTTTCCACGAGTAGTAGCTCTACTCAATAACCAAAAATCTGTAGCCTCCTTTTGCTCTGGTATTTTATTTAATTCACATGTTTAATCGATAATGTTTTATTATTAATGTTTAATGTTTCCTGTGTTATTCCTAACTGTCACTGTATGTCATGTTGTCACTTGCGGGCGGAGCACCAAGGCAAATTCCTTGTATGTGAATACTTGGCCAATAAACTTATTCATTCATTCATTCATTCATTCATTCATTCATTCATTCATTCATTCATTCAGTCAGCGTGACGAAAGAAGCAAAGATAACCGCGAGCCCAGGAAATCAACCAAAAGTGGTTTGTTTTACCTTAATCTTACTAATCGTCTGTTTCTGCTGCAGTTCCATTTCCTGGAATTCTGATATCTTCTTGGAGAGAGAGATGAAGGTGGATTTCATCTGATCCTGCGATTGGGTGAAAAAGTTCTCATGAGCCATAGTGTCATACAGTGTGGAAACCGGCCCTTTGGCCCAACTTGCCCACAACAACCAACATGTTCCTTCTACACTAGCCCCACCTACGTGCGTTTGGCCCATACCCATCTACGTCTGTCCTATCCCCCATTCAAAACAGTTAGAACATTCAAAAGAGAGTTAGATAGGGCTCTTAGGGCTAGCGGAATCAAGGGATGTGGAGAGAAGGTAGGAACGTGGTACTGATTGGGGATGATCTGCCATGATCACATTGAATGGTGGTGCTGGCTCGAAGGCCCAAATGGCCTACTCCTGCACCTGTTGTCTATGTATATATGTATCTATGTATCTATCCATGTATCTGTCCAATTGCTTCTTAAACGTTGCGATAGTCCCTGCCTCAACTGCTTCCTCTGGCAGCTCGTTCCATGCACCAACCGCGCTTTGTGTGAAAAAGCTACGCCTCAGATTCCTATAAAATTAGTCCCCCTTCACGTCAATCCTCTGTCCTGTTCTCGACGCAAGAGACTATGTGCGACTATTCGATCTATTCCTCTAATGGTTTTGTACACCTCCAGAAGATTATCCTGTGCTCCAGGGAATAGAGTCCCAGCCTGCTCATCCTCTCCCTGTCGCTCAGAGCCCTGGAGTCCTGAAGTCTTTACCTTGTAGATTTCGACAGCTTCCTTAATCGGTATATAGTTGTGAGACTTGTGTTCCCGCGCGTCCCGGCAAATCACGCAGCTCAGTTTCTTGTGAGTGTCACAAAACAGCTTCAGCTCTTCCTCGTGTTCCTCGCAGAGGAGTTTACTTTTCTTCTCCTTCTGGCTCTGCTTTAAATTTTGTGCTTTCTCGGCCAGACTCGCCAGGGCCCAGTTGATCGCGGAAGGGATACCCGGAAATTCGCGCCTGCACTCCGGGCAGCAATTCACACTATTCGTTTCGCAGCACCGAGTGATGCAGTGGCGGCAGAAATTGTGCCCGCACTCCAGTGAAACCGGATTGGTGAAGAATTCAAGGCAGGTGGAGCAAATTGTCTCATCCGACCAATTCTCACTCTGTGCCTTGGAAGCCATTTCGGCAGCTTCCTGATTCACGGTAAAGATACTGGAGGAGCAAGAAAAACCACTCCTCCGAAATCCAATAGACTGACGTGTAGTACGTAACGGAACGTCACGGCCGCCATTTGTTTATGCAAAACGCGACCCGGTATGTAATCCTCCCGCTGTGTAATCCGCTCTATCATCCTTGGTGTAATCAGTGTTGCAGGGAACAGTGTTTGATACAGCGCCTCTATCACCTCACATATTTTAGTTAATTTTGTTGTAAATGTTTTCCCCCTGTTCCACTATTCCCCTATTCCCCTCCCATCTTTCCTCCCCAGCCACCTCCTTTGCGAAGTTTCCCTTGTGCAGATTCCCTTCTATTGCTTTAACACACATTGTACACAAAATTAAATGTTACTTATATATATATTTATATGAATGTGTGTTTGTGTGTGCCTGTGTGTGAGAGGCATGTTAGAGATAAATAAGGTTCATTCTCATGGATCAGAAGCAACTTTGATTAAAGCATCACTATTACTTTCTTTGTCTTATATGTCAGACGATGTGCATAAACCATAAAGGCAATTATATATATAATTATATACATAAATATATGCCTATATATAATCTTCAATTCTTGGAGCAGAATTTGGCCATTCGGCACATCAAGTCTACTCCGCCGTTCAATCATGGCTGATCTATCTTGCCCTCTCGACCCCATTCTCCTTCGAGTCTCCTCGCATGACCCACGACGCACGGAATTTAAAAACAATATTTAAAGTTTAAAGTTTGTTTATTGAAATGTACAGCACAAAACACAAAACAGTGCGCGGCTTTCTTTAGATTCGTTTGGGTCGGACGGTCTATTCATTCACATTGCGATCAATTCTCAGCGGTAGAGTTGCTGCTTTTAGCGCCAGAGAGCCGGATTCAATCCTCACCGCGAACGCTGTCTGTACCGAGTTTGTACGTTCTCCCTGCGATCCGGTGCTCCGGTTTCCTTCCACATGCTAAACACGTTAAGGTTTGTAGGTTATTTGTCTTCCTGTAAATGATCCCGAGTGTGCAGGATAGAACTAGTGGTCGGGTGATCGCTGTTCGGCCTGGTCCGAAGTGTCTGTTTCTACACTGTGTCTCTAAACTAAACTATAGATGAGCACACTCATGATATCAAGTCAAGAGTCAAGTGTGTTATATTGTCATCTGTCCCGGACGGGACAATGCAATTCTTACTTGCTGCAGCACAACATAATATGTGAATATGTAAACATTGTACATAACGGGGGAAAAAAGAAAAAGTTCAATAAATAACAAATATTGTGCAAATAACAAATAATAATATAGTCTTTTGCAGTTCAGAGCTCAGAGCTTATTTGTCGTCGTGTTTAATAGTCTGATGGCTGTGGGGAAGTAGCTGTTCCTGAACCTGGGCGTTACAGTTTTCAGGCTCCTAAACCTTCTTCCTGGTGGCAATGGTGAGATGAGTGTGTGGCCAGGATGGTGTGGGTCTTTGATGATGTTGGTATCCTTTTTGAAGCAGCGACTGCGATAGATCCCGTCGATGGTGGGGAGGTCAGAGCCGGTGATGGACTGGGCAGTGGTCACAACTTTTTGTAGTCTTTTCCGCTCCTGGACGTTCAAGTTGCCGAACCAGGCCACGATGCAACCGGTCAGCATGCTCTCTACTGTGCACCTAGACGTTTAGGAGAATCCTCTTCGACATGCCGAATCTCCGTAAACTTCTCAGGAAGTAGAGTCGCTGATGTGCCTTCTTTCCAACTGCATCAGCGTGCTGGGTCCAGGAAAGATCTTCTGATATATGCACGTCCAGGAATTTGAAGTTATTGATCCTTTCCACCATCGTCCCGTTGATACAAACAGCATTGTGGGTCCTCATCCTTCCCCTACCAAAGTCCACAATCAGCTCCTTAGTCTTACTGATGTTGAGAGCCAGATTGTTGTGCTGGCACCATTTGGTCAGTCGGTCGATCTCACTCCTGCACTCTCACTTCTATCATCAGGTATTCTGTACATTCTATATAAAAGCACCAATTCCATTCAGGGGCATCTTTGGATAATACACCCTTTATATTTAGTTCATTCAGTTTAGTTTATTGTCACCTGAACCGAGGTACAGTGAATGGCTTTAGCTTCGTGCTAACCAGTCAGGGGAAAGACCAATCATGATTACAATCTAACCGTCCATGATCAAGGGGATAAAGTTTAGTGCAAGATAAAGTCCAGTAACGTCCGATTGAATATGGTCAGCGTGTCTCGAATGAAGTAGGTGGCAGGTCAGGGCCGCTCTCTAGTTGTTGATATGATGGTTCAGTTGCCTGATAACAGCCGGAAAGAAACAGTCGCTGAATCTGGATGTGTGCGTTTTCACACTTCTGTACCTCTTCACTGACGAGAGGGGAGAAGAGGGAGTGACCCGGGTGATACTCGTCCTTGATTATGTTAGTGGCCTTGCCGAGGCAGCGTGAGGTGTAAATGAGTTGGGGTTGGACAGGCTAGATAATAATAATAATAATACATTTTATTTATGGGCGCCTTTCAAGAGTCTCAAGGACACCTTACAAAAATTAAGCAGGTAGAGGAAAAACATGTAAGGGGAATGAAATAAATAGTAGAGACATGACTAGTACACAAAGTAAAGACATAATTCAATACAAAACACAGTATGAGGCAATTAATGCACAGATGAAAAGGGTGGGGGACGTGGGGCTAAGGATAGGCAGAGGTGAAGAGATGGGTCTTGAGGCGGGACTGGAAGATGGTGAGGGACACGGAATTGCGGATCAGTTGGGGGAGGGATTTCCAGAGCCTGGGAGCTGCCCTGGAGAAGGCTCTGTCCCCAAAACTGCGGAGGTTGGACTTGTGACTGCGGAGGTTGGACTTGTGACTGCGGAGGTTGGACTTGTGACTGCGGAGGTTGGACTAGATGCAGGAAGATTGTTCCCGATGTTGGGGAATCCAGGACAAGGGGTCACAGCTTAAGGATAAAGGGGAAATCCTTTAAGACCGAGATGAGAAAAACATTTTTCACACAGAGAATGGTGAATCTCTGGAACTCTCTGCCACAGAAGGTAGTTGAGGCCACAGTTCATTTACTATATTTAAGAGGGAGTTAGATGTGGCCCTTGTGGCCAAAGGGATCAGGGGGTATGGAGAGAAGGCAGGTACGGGATACTGAGTTGGATGATCAGCCATGATCATATTGAATGGCGGTGCAGGCTCGAAGGGCCGAATGGCCTACCCCTGCACCTATTTTCTATGTATCTATGTATCTATGTGAGCCGATGGAAGGGAGAGTGGTTTGTGTGATGGGCTGGGCTGCGTCCACAATTCTCTGCAATCATATGTTTGTTGAGCTGTTACATAGAACGCATCGAGGCAGAAACTCGAATGCAGCCCTTCTCAACAAAGCTTTTGCATTCGCGACACTAAATTTCAATGCGTCCCTTAGCCAAGCATCCTTGTAACAGTCTGAAGAAGGATCTTGACCCGAAATGTCACATGTTCCTTTTCTCCAGAGATGCTGTCTGACCCGCTGAGTCACTCCAGCCGTTTGTGTCTATCCTTGTAACAACAACCTGATTCTCATGGGACAGAGAGAGACACCTGAAACAGTAAATAAGCCTGGATAACAACGAATTGGGAACACGGAGTTAGACACAAAAAGGATGGACCAGGAGACAAAGGAAACTCCCGGACACCTGGAAGAGGTTTACTGTCTGGCCGTGTGCACTGGGATGGGTGGGTTTCGCGTCGGGGAGACATCATTGGGAGGTGGAGGTCGCAGATAATAGAAGTTGGAGTCCGGAAGTCGCCGCAGAGTCCATGGAGAGGAAGAGACGGGTCGACCTGACGTTAGTGAATGGATTCTGGACCAACCAAAGAGCTGGTGACAACTTCAATGTAAATACCTCCCAACCATCCCCCCTTCCCGCCGTTCCAATCCCCGGGAATGTGGGAGTCTACCTCAGCTACGAGCCCGGGACGGTTTCTTTTTACGGCGCGGACACCAATTTTCACCCCCACACTTTCACGGAGAATCTCTCCCCTTTTTTTGGAGTTTCGATGAAAAAAACCCGCTGAAAATCTGAAATAGCAGCAAATGCTCAACAGGTCAGGCAGCATCTGTGATGAGAGACGAGAGAGGCTTTAGTCTACTTGCACTTCTGCTCCCTAGTTTATGTTCCAAGGACCAACTGTGCGTATCAGTGACGTTTTGGAACCAGATTGAAGCTCCCATTTAATCCTCGAATGGCACTTTATTTTTGGGCGAAGTTCTGCCTCAGCCCTCCCTGTTCTTTTCGTTCCACAGACGCTGTCCAGCCGACTGAGTTCCTCCGGCACTTCGTTTTGGAGATCTCCATTGCACTTCATTAATGCGCTGGTTACAACCAGGAGATGGCGACAGCAAGTAATGCAAAGACCTGCGCAGTTACACGGCGCAAGCTTGGCAACTGCAGAAGTTGGAAAAATCGAAGGTAGACAAAAATGCTGGAGAAACTCAGCGGGTGAGGCAGCATAGAAACATAGAAAATAGGTGCAGGAGTAGGCCATTCGGCCCTTCGAGCCTGCACCGCCATTCAATATGATCATGGCTGATCATCCAACTCAGTATCATGTACCTGCCTTCTCTCCATACCCACTGATCCCCTTAGCCACAAGGGCCACGTCTAATCCCCTCTTAAATATAGCCAACGAACTGGCCTCAACTACCTTCTGTGGCAGAGAATTCCAGAGATTCACCACTCTCTGTGTGAAAAATATTTTTCTCATCTCGGTCCTAAAGGATTTCCCCCTTATCCTTAAACTGTGGCCCCTTGTCCTGGAGCATCTATGGAGCGAAGGAATAGGTGACATTTAGGTGAAGAAGCGTCTCGACCCGAAACGTCACCTATTCCTTCGCTGCATAGATGCTGCCTCGCCCGATGATGTTTCTCCAGCATTTTTATCTACCTTCGATTTTTCCAGCATCTGCAGTTCTTTCTTAAACATAAATAATATGGGAGTAACTTTAACTGCTGGGTGGCTGTATTGAACGGAGAAGCTCTCTTGTGGGACCTGCTTAGATTTCTTATTCTCACCTTCTCCATCGTGGTCTGGTTTGGCTCAGCCACCAAGCACGACACCTGGAGGCTGCAGCGAATCGTCCGATCAGCTGAGAAGGTTATTGGCTGCAACCTTCCCTCCATTGATGAACTGTACACTGCAAGGGCCAGGAAGCGAGCGGGCAAGATCATCTCTGACCCCTCTCACCCTGGCCACGAACTCTTTGAATCACTTCCCTCTGGAAGGCGACTCCGGACTGTCAAAGCTGCCACAGCCAGACATAAAAACAGTTTTTATCCACGAGTAGTTGCTCTACTCAACAGCCAAAAAATCTGTAGCTTCCCTTTGATCTAGTATTTTGTTGGTTCACATGCTTGATCAATGGTGTTTCATCATTAATGTTTTATTATTATTAATGTTTAGTGTTTTCTGAGTCATTCGTAACTGTCACTGTATGTCATGTTGTTACTTGTGGGCGGAGCACCAAGGCAAATTCCTTGTATGTGAATACTTGGCCAATAAACTTACTTACTTACTTATTTTTATATTATTGAATCACACCTGATTAACCAGTTTAGTTCCATTTGGCGTCATTTATTATTTGCTTCCACTCACACAGTATTTTATGCAACTGCATCATTTTTGACAATAGTTTGCGTACATATATGCATGAAAATGTTGAGTACGTTGTGTTTCATAAAAGTTCTGTCATTTTTTCGTATCGATTATAAATCGTATCAGAATTACATAATCACAAAAATAATGACCATGAGTTGAATATCCTATACGGTGCGTTATATGCCTTAACCTACTGTCAATTATGGCTTCCAAACTTCCAAACGATGAAAACTACCAAAACAATGTGAATATTATTACATTCGTTTTATTTCTCGGCTGAAATATCATCACACCCCAAGCAAGAATTCTGAACTGC